>NC_135439.1:23066876-23366876 GCF_051991255.1 Vanacampus margaritifer | reverse complement strand
GCATTTCATTGAAGGTAAAACTTGTTGTCACAGGTCTAAGTCAAATGAAATGTATTTATTGTGTGTAGACCAACTGCTGTTAGAGAGCATCTGTCAACTTGAAATGTGTACTGCGTGGTAGTGTTGTTGTCATGTGAAGCAGGGAAAGTTGCATTTTCAGATGTATGAACATTTGTGACTGAGGAATGGGGAATGACATCATTCAGTACCCCATTAGCCCTGTGTGAAAAGCTCCATGTGCTCTCTGGGGGTCAGGCTGAGACCTACTGTTGGGTGACAAGTTGAGCTTGCAGCTGGATGGAAAGGGGGATTGTGGGCTGGTGCTGGTAGTGGGCATGGAGGGAGGGCTGTGTTTAGGGAGTGTTCCGACCTACTGTGTGAGTTACTATGGTAATTGAGTGTCTTCATCAATGGGGCCTCTCTGCTGAGCTTGTGAGCTGGACTAGAATAGGCCAGCAGTAGGCTCTGAAAAGCAGAGCAGGTAGGATTAGACAAATCCATTGTGCGAAGTGCATAATGTCTTGTAGTCAGATTTAGTTTCCACTCCCTCTTGCTGATCCTTATCATTGTGTGTGTTTGTGTGCATATATGGGTTCTGTGTGTTTATCGGTTTCGTTATGTGTATTTGTGAGAAAAAGTAGTGTTGCTTTTGGTGTTCATGCTTCCTTCTCCCTCACAAGGAAACATGTCACTTGACATTAGTGTTGGTGCATCCACAATCATCATTCCATGCGTCCTGCTAATTGCAGACACAGCTGGGTCTCAGCAGGACATTCTCTCTCTCACTCTCTCGCCCCTCTCTCCTTTCCCTCCCTAGTTCTATCTGTCTGTCTCTCTTTTGACTGTATCTCTAGCTCCCTTCCTCTTTCTTGCTGTGTCTCTAAAGTTGGCAAAAGCAATAACTTATGGTTTTGATAATGTAATGACAAAAACTTGAAATAAGGGGCTGAATATTGTTCTATATTCATGAAATACCTCCTTTAATGTCTATGGGTCATTGATAGAGAAGGATTTTACTAGCCCCAGCACAGTTACATAAAATACTTATTCTTTATTATTATTTTCCATTATCTACCTTTTTACTATCATCTGTAATTTAGGACATCCATTATTCCAGACATACAGTACATCTATAATAATAATAATAATGCATCAGCCCTCTATAGTGCTTTTCTGACCACTCACAGACACTTTACAATGGATACATTATTCATGCCTGACACATTCACACTCCGGTGGTGGTAAGCAACTTAAGTAGCCACAGCTGCCCTAGGACAGGCTGATGGAAGCGTGGCTGCCAGTGTGCACCTACTGCCCCTCCGACTGCCACCAAACATTTGCACTCAGACACCAGTGTGAGTGGCACAGGAGAAAATGCGTGTGACGTGTTTTGCACAAGGACACAAGGACACATGACTCGGGGGGAGCAGGGAGCAAACAGCCAACCTTCCGGTTACTGGACGACTGGCTCTACCTCCTGAGCCATGGCCGCCACAATTAGAAAAAGCTTTCTATAGTCATACCAGATGATGGTTGGTTGCACAAAGTTTAAATCAAAGTCATCTTAAATCAAAGTTATCAGGCTAACAATTAGCCATCTAAACAAAACAAGCTAGCTAGCTACACCAGTACATTTATATCGGAAATATATATTTGTTGGACAAAATTAATGTTAATATTTTTTTCAGGTCATACCCCATGATGTCCAAATAGTTGCTAAAATGGTAACTTTTTCACATAGTTGTGCAACAGTACAAACCTGATAGATCCTCCCATGTGTTCTTGACTTTCTTGTGGATGATGTCTTTAAAAAAAATAAAAATAAAAGTCCCAAATTAGTTACTTCTTTTTGGTCGCACCTCATGATAATTCATATAATGGGCATCCATTGGACAAACTTAGCTGTCAGTGACCACAGACAGGATTTTTTATTTTTATTTTTTTTGTCTCTATGGAACAGCACAATAGATTTTAATCTATAAATCGATCAAACTTTATTTATATAGCAGTTTTCAAAGTTCTTTTCAATGAGATGACACCGCCCGAACCCCCACCCACCCCCCAACCACTAGCCCACAAGGATACAGACCCGCACAAAGATTTTAAATAAAGCAATAAAAAATATAACTGAAACGTATACTTCCTGTATTGATTTATTAAGAAGTAATAGAAGTATGATATTTGCATTTTAGACAATTCTGGACAGATAAAAAAATCTATTGAAAACCTGTATCATAATAGAGGCAAAAGAAAAATATGGAGGAGGGGAACAGCTCATGCTCCAAAGCATACCACGTTATGTGATAAACACAGTGGAGGCGGTGTTATACTGTAACATAGTCATGTATGGCCCCTAATTGAACGGATTGACTGGTGTTTATTAATGACGTGACTGCTGAGTGGAGGCTATGCAGCGTATTCTTCTTCAATGACCTAATCACTCGCCTCATTTCAATCTACTGGTTCATGATTTTCACAAACGAGTGACAGAAGTAAGTCCCACAAACAAGCAACAACTGAACTCAAGGTCTGGCAAACCATCTCCAGGGAGAAACTTCGAAATTAGGGATGTTAAGGGGCTCTAGACTTTAGGCAAATACTGATATTAAGGAACATCCTGAGCTATTAGTTTAGACACCTGAATGTTTTTTTGAAAGAAATTGCATATTTATGTAGGTGGTCTAACACAGCCTTAATACAGATGAATAGATACCTAGAGGAGGAGCAACAGAGGCAGAAAGAGGCAGAGGCCCGGTAGCTTGTAATCCCCATGTACTCCCTGTGGTGAGGCCCCTCATCAGCTCCAACATTCCTGGCTCTCAGAGGCACAAAAGCTCCTGAGCAGCCCCTCAGAGGGTTCACTGACCTTACAAATCGTTTTATAACTTTTGTGTCTGTAAAAAATGTTTACACATATTGGATGTCCTTAGTTGTCTGTGCGCTTCATTTCTACTTAACTCATCGCTAACATAGTTTGCATTGTGCTCGAAGTGAACATAAAATATGTTACCTTTCAACTGTATTGCCTATTGTTCATTGCGTGAAACAGTCCAAGAACAGATGATGTCATGTAACTCATTGATGAGATTGGTGTTAAGTCACCATCCATCCATTATCCAAACCACTTTTCACCACCTCCGCAAATTCTATGAGAAAATCTTTGTTAATTTTGGCTGCAATCAAGTGGGTCGTCAGGAAAGCAGCAACAAATGAGAAAAGAAGAACAATAACTTTTATTACTGTTATGTCCGTAGATGTTGGGACATCAACACTATCCTCATCTTTCTGTCTCTAATCACCACAACAATAAATTTGAAATGAATGGAAACAAGATATGTTAACTGCTTTAGAGAATATTTGCATCCAGTTCAGGTGAACGGTTTGTATATTAGCCTCCCACTTTTTAAGGGACGAAAAGTAATGCAACAAATTAACAATCATAAATAACATTTTCACTTTCTAATACATGGTTAAAAATACTACCAGACACTGAATTTCATCATTTGTGATACTCTGCCAAGCCTCTCCTTCAAATGTCTACATTTCCTGCTTGTTCTTGGAGCAATTTCCCCTCAGTTATGTCTTCAGCAAGTGAAATGCATGCTCAATCGGATTCAGGCCAGATGAGTGTATTGGCACCCACTGTGGGGTAAACATCTGCAAAGCTAGCTAATGTTGATTTTTCATTCGTTCAATGTTGTAACGTTCGCTAAAGTTCTCTAAACGTTTGCCAACTGTTTAAATTGTTGTTTTTTGTTGTTGTTGTTTTAGCAGAATTGAATTAGATGAACATCTGGCAAACAACCCTGATGAAAAATCAACATTCACAAGATTTTCAAATGTTCACCCCTCAGTGTGACCCTTTGATTTTTGCCAACATTTATCAGAAAAGTCGATAAATACAGCATTCGCTACCTTCGCAAGCATCCGCTGATGATGGCTCAAATGCAGAGGTCAAATTTTATGTACTTGTGTACATGACAAAAACAAGATGATTTCATAACCTTAACCTCAAGAACCAATCCACTGATCTGAAACTGTTCACACACGAACCCCATGCAAATAATGCATTTATTTATTTTTTTTATCAAATGAATGATATGCCGTTCAGTGTGGTCGTCTTGCAACCCTGAGGTTGTAGTTTCGACCCCAGGCCAAAGTGACCATGTGGAATTATCCTTGAGCAAGATACTGAACCCTCAGCGCTCTGATTCTGTCATCAGTAGGTAAATGAGTAATCAAAATTTAAAGCGCTTTGATGGCCTTCTAATTTGGAAAAGCTCCATTCAATTAATTACCATTTTCTATTTTTTTCCACTCCAAACCTTACTCCAAATGGTACTCCTTACATAAAAACACTGACACGTAGCAATGTGAGCTCTTTAAACATAGCAAAGCACATCCTCCATCAAAACAATTTTCATTTCACCGACAACGTGATACTCCTTTAGGGCATGATTAAGATCTTTGGGTGTCCACATGTTAAAGAAGATGAAAGCCAATTGACACTAAAATGAACAGTGACTGCCCCTCTTGTTTATCTCCTTTTGGCAAGAACTAAAAGAAAATCATCAGAACAGATGAATTCACCCAATCTCTCTCTCTTTTTAAAAAATTTTTTTAGGGTGCATGGCAGCAGGGGGCTAGCGCTTGCTAACAGCCAAAACAAGCGTAATATGACTCTGAATAATAATGCCATAACCCGATAGGGCCTAAATCTGTGATCCTACTGCTCCCATTTCTTCAACCAGGATATCGTTAAATGTGTGTGAGTGTGTGTGTTTGTGTGTGTGTGTGTGTGTGTGTGTGTGTGTGTGTGTGTGTGTGTGTGTGTGTGTGTGTGTGTGTGCGCGTGTGCGTGCGCGTGTGCGTGCGTGCGTGTGTGTGCATATATTAGTGGGTTATGTCACCTAGTGACACGCTGATGAACCCCTACCTATACACAGGCGACAAGCACGCTACACACAACATTGCATACACACTGTCACATGTACACATATACATCTGCTCGTCCATCAGCGCTTCAAGCGAGAGCTGGGAGAGCGAGCGAGCGACCTCCTGCCCCCATCTGACACCAACCCACCCTTGCCTCTGAAAACTTCCACCTACTGCCATACACAGAAACCTCGCCTTGAAGCCAGCGTTCACACCCAAGTCTTAACATGCCACTTGGTGGGGGGGAAAGGGGGCTGGGGTGTCACCAGCAGGATATGATTCAAAAAATGGCAGACATTTTCTTCTTCTATTCATTTGCATACATTTGCCATGTGGTGTGATGAAAGGGCAATGGCCTTTTTAAGATTTGTAGGTCAAATGGGTAGATCAGATGAGCATCCAGACATTTTTGTTTTTATACAAGTTTTAAAGCTGTCTACAGAAAACATAATGGCTGTGGTAATTTATGGAATTATTTAATCTTGATTCTAATAGCCAACTCACTTGAAACCAAGCTCTAATGTATAATCAACTGTAGATAAATCCCTTGATTTCCCTCAAGGGCACATTCAAATTACACCCCGGGGAAGAATGTCAAAGGATTGTTTTTGGCAGCAGCAAATCTTGAGCCCACAACACTCTCTGCTTTAAACCCGAGTGCCTACAGACAGGCTACTGCTGCCCGTCAAGCTACTAATATGCTCAATTTGTTATTATGAGTTTTGACATACCATATTTCCCTCATTTGAGACCAGGGGCATTGATTTATTCAATAGCCTAGGCATTGAGTAGGGGGAAGGCCTTCGTTTGTACAAAGGCATTTTAAGAATAATACTGTAGGTGAAAAGATCAAATATGTATGTTTGCATGCATATATATTTTTAATCCATAATGGTGTAGATTAAAATTTATATTATACACACTAGGGGTGTGAATTGCCTAGTACCTGGCGATTCGATCCGTATCACGACTCATAGGTCACAATTCAATTCGATACGATTAATCCCGATATGGATCTATAAATTGATTATTGCGATTTTTTAAAACACTAATCAGTAAACTTGCCCATGTACACAGTAAGATTTTTATGAAAATGTATTTATTCATCTGAAACTTCAGCCTTATAAATGTGAGCCACTGTATTTAACAAACATCTGTTTCTTGTTTAAACAGCATTGAAATAAAATATTAAGGCTCAATGTTCCATTAATATAACATTCTTCCATGCTTAACGTGTGAACCCTAACCCTAAGTAAGATGTATTGTTGAATATTTCCATAAAAATATTGATGTTTAAACATCGATTCGGCCGTATATAGAATAAATTCGAGAATTGCGTGCTGTAATATCACGATATATTGCCGAATATTTTTTTTTTAACAACCGTAATACAAACATACAATATTAGAATTTACAGTATGTCATTACATTGTATGTCAAGTGAAACTGGAACTTCAACTGAAACTAAGGATAAATGCAGCATAATCACAAAAAAACGAGACAGACTGCAAAGTTCTCACCAGCATATACTCAGCAAAAATATAAATGCAACATTTTTGGTTTTGCTCCCATTTTTCATGCGATGAATTCAAAGATCTAAAACTTCTTCCACTTACATATTATCACAATTTTTCTCAAATATTGTTCATAAACCAGTCTGTCACGTTTCGATTTTGTGGGGTTAGGTTTTTGTTTGATAACTCAGCATTATGCTAAATAAAGTGCTGTAATTAGTAGGAACCATTCACTTGTTTCCCCTACATGAAGCAATCCTATCTTGGAGTATGTAATGGAAGACAATTGCACCCTACTCTTAAATGTGTTACTCATGTCCCATGTACTCCGGAGGTGGCCAAAATGTAATGGTCCGTCATTTGACACGCCCTGGGCACACTTGTCATTGTCAGTCCGCAATTTTTTTTCAAGCTAAACCAAACTGTAAACATTAGTCCGTCAGTCGATCATTTCAATTTAAACACACGACCTTCATCACTTTGTCACCACTATTTTAGGACTAATAGACAGAGGTGGGCATTCCATAAGTATTGACGGACTGTCCGTCATTCCTTTATTCATCATCAATGAAACGCGCATCCGTCAGAGCCAGACTGGGAGACCCGTCAGTACTTGACCCAATTAGTTACGATTACAATAATTATAATGGACTAAAACCCACTTCTGTCAGGGTTTAGTCCGGCACTTTTTTTTTAAGTTTCTCGTCATTCGTCTACAAAACATGCGTCCGTAATGGACTGACGTACCTTCTGTGAGCACTGACGGAATGCTCCACCTCTGGTATACTCCATAATTTTATTTTGGTCACCTTTGTAGAAAAAATTTCTTCATCACAAAGACTGGATATTGGAAATCAAAGCAAGGCATTGCTTGTTTTGCTAGTTTTGAAGGCCACATTGCAAAGACTGTTGCCACATGCTGTATTACGCAAAGCAGGGTTGGTACATGACAATCAACTGTTTCTTGGAAGTTGGCTACATGTTTTCTGTTTCATCTTTTGTCACCCCCACCCCCTTTCTGAAGAAGTTCTTCAAAGAAGTGTTGTTGTTTTTTTCGTTTGTTTTGTTACTTTTGCTAGCTTATCGTCTTATTTTTGTACTACCATATCACATGACAATGTCTTTTGACATTTTACACAGAGGCTCAAGTGGTTGTACCTCATTTTCAAAGCTTCTTTCATACTCTAATGATCAATAAAATATTTTTTGTCCAGTTTCTCGGGTGTCTGCTCTGGTACCAAATGCCTGACGGGTTGATACCAGTCAGCGGCCCAGGGGTAAAAAAAAGAAAAGACTGATTCCAAAATAAAAACACTTTATAACCAGCACTTAACAACTTGCAAAACTGAATCAAAGTCTTGCCCTGTTGCTGTCTAGATATTGATGGCATTTCCTGGATCAACAATCGCTGTTATAATTTTCTTCAAATGGGTAGAACACTCACATTGGCCCTAAAAAGATCTAAAAGTTGATGAAAATCACAGGCACTATGGGTCGACAAGAATCCAAATGCCATGGCAGCAAGAAAACTTGTGACATAACTGTCAAGCCTCTTTTGACATAAATGAGGAGGAGTAAAGCAGAAGAGCACACAAAATGGCTGCTGTGAAAAATGGCTGTAGATGGGAGCTGTGTGGCACTGTGTCTAAAAAGTCTAAAGAACAACAAGAAGTGAAGAAGGACTGGATGATGCAAAGAGGGAGAGCAGCCAGTCACTCCAAGCCTGGCCTCTCAGTGGGGGGTTATGCCTGGGGCGAGATCACAGGCCTGCTGCCACGCTGAAGCCTTCACAGGCACACAGCGACAGATAGGATGCTGCTGGCACCAGGTCGCCGCTCTGATTCACCCTCGTACTGCATGGCCGCAGCCATCTCCTCCTCACCCGTGTCCCACTCGCTGACCCGAACGCTTCGTCTTCAGCTGTCGTGGTTGCGATTGTGGTGTGCTTTTGAGCTTGTTGTGTTATTGGTCAGGCAAAAATGTTCAAAAATTTGATCGCACTCTGATGATGGTTGGCACTGTTTTACCCTCTAACACCTGCGCAGGGCTCTTTTAAAAGTGTTCCTTTTGAAAGTGCATTTTAATACATTAGAATATAGTAGTATATAGCTGAATTTATTTTAGCAATTGGATTACAAAAAGTGAAACTCATATGGTTTCACCACACTGACATATTTTATAATTTTATTTGTTGTAATTGTGATGCTTACAGCTCACGAAAACCCAAAATTCACCATCTCGGGAAGTTTGAATATGACATAAGAAGCCATCAAAATGATTTTAATTTTGGAAATTAAATAGTAGTCTGTAGACTGAAAAGTATTTTCCTATTTGTTAAATGAATCTAGATTAGGTATGAAACTTTTTTATGATATTCTAATTTATTGAGTTGCACTAGGGTGTTGCTCATTCTGTAGTCTCACTCATCATTTACTGGTCGGGTGTTCAGCAATTAATCAAAAGTGATGACAGAGTGGTGTCCAAGTCCAACTGTTGCCATCAGAAAACGTTAATAACTGTACATTAATAACTGCATTTAAGTAAAGTTTGTAATTAATTGGTAATGTTAAGAGATAATGTTGAGTCGTTCAACCTAAAGCCAACCCCTGCCTAAAGCGTGTGTGAAACGTCTGCGAAGTCGGCATGGCTCCACGCGGCGAAATGACGTCATTTCAACAACTATGCGCCTCCATGCAGCGTCCACACTGCCCACATTTATTCACCGTGCACCTACGAGAATTTGTAAGCTACACAGACGGTCCAATAGTGTTTGGGTTTTTTTACTCCCCGACTGTTTTCATTTATTTTGTATTATTGTAGACTATTCACCCCCAAACTGTTGATGTTGATAGTTTCCTGAAAAAATATATATATCGTCACTGCTATGTGTCATTGTTTTTGGGATGAAACTGAATGCCGACATCCCAAAAATTTTAAACTTGAAAAAAAAATGGACATGAGTGTTTTTCACGTAGAAGTGACGATGGTGAAGTGTTGTTTAAATGTCGTAGGCACTTTTCACTGCCTCCTATAGTCTAATGTCACAATGGAGACAAGCCGAATTAGATTCACAAACCTCAAACATTTGCAGAGTTTCAACTTCAACTTCACTGTGTTGGCATTTGAGTGGTTGGTTTACAAAACTTACTTACCAACCCAAATTATTTACACAACCCAGGACTTTCGAAAGTGTGGCTTGATGGTGACCAATCTCATTTTAGTAATTGACATCAATCAAATATCAGCTGCAGAGGTAGATGCAGTGTTCCCTCGTTTTCCACTGAGGTTAGGTTCCAAAAAATACCCGCAATAAATGAAATCCACGGCGTAGTTAGCATTATGTTTTACATTTATTATAAACGTTTTAAGGCTCTAAAACCTCTCACCACACACATTATACACGTTTCTCATCGAGGCATTTACATTTTCTCACATTTCTCTCCTGTTTAATCATTCTCAATGTTCAAACCTTCATAAATTTTATAAAATAGGTACATTACTGTAAAAAAAAAAAAAAGGCATACAAAATTGCACTAAAAAAAGAATCTGCGATACAGTGAGGCCGCGAAAAGTGAACCACGTTATAGCGAGGGAAGTGTACTCAGAAACTACAGCTTAGCACCTGCCGCCCAAATTCTTCCAAGTCATCTCTAGATTCAACATGCATCCATTCTTCTGCGACCCTGACAATTGAAGTCAGTCGCCTTCTATTAGTATCAGCCTGTACTCATTATTATCCATCAATTACACTTGACAACAGACGGGCCCCACAGAGAAACATCTGAAAGCTTTGGGCTCCCGTACACAGTGTGCCTCGTAGATATTAGATGTAGGGGACGCTGGTCTAAATTGAGCAATGACAGAATCTCAAGGTTGTAATGAGCACCTGTAGAAATGATACAGGCCGTTAAACTATTAGCATCTGATCTTTTAGTATCTATCTCACGGGCAAAATCTCCATGTATTTTTGGTAGTTTTGTTCAAGAGAAAATAAGATTTAAAAACCAATTTTTTCATCAGAAAAAAATAATCAATTTTAACGGTCACCACAAAAACATCTTAATATATCCTTTAGTCCTTGCTTCTATTAGCATACTAGGACACCTGCTTGCTACTGAACAGAAACTACAGTCATTACTACTTACAACATGCTAAAGCGACACAAGATGTTTCCTGGCCTTCGACAAGTGCCTATAGGTCTTGTCACCACAACACATTCTCACAACATTCTGATGAGTGCCAAGAGGATCGTTCATAGTCATTCCTCTTTATTAGGATCCTATTAAGTGATGCCTCATTGTCAGCTGCTTCTTCCTGGAGTAAACACTTAAATAGCCCACTGTGCCGATGGGGCTGTTTGAGAGGAAGAAAAACATTTTTTTTCTAAATAAGGATCCTATGCAAAATTGGATGCGTGTTGTTTGAACTGGATCAGATTGTCAGTGCCTTCCTGCTTGTCCGTCACTCATCCACTTGTGCTCTTCTCTCTCAGCAATGGTACACCAGCACAATGAACCTCATCGGAACATGGCTTACTGATCGCATGGACCTGCAACTGCATGTCTATCAGCTGAAGATTCTCATCAGAATTGTTAAGGTGACAACTCCATTTTACATTCAAAATGCATTTCATGTCTGTTGAAGGTGGTACTACTTCTTTACAGACCGACACGAGTAAGAGTACTCAATTGTTGATACCGATACCACTAGTACATAAAATTCCACCCCCCAAAAATGACAGATTTTAAAGAAGCCCCATATGTCCCAATATACCATTTTACTTAATATTACATGAAATTAATGGCAATTTTCCATTGTACTTATTTCTACTTCCTGATTGTAAACCAGCCACAACAGGTCGACCGATACTTGTGTCGGCCTCTGTTGTGAGTAGCGATCCCATTTATTTTTCAAATGGTCAATTTTCACCGCCGTGGGCGTGAACACAGCCCACTTGATTCAAATCATCTTGATTTAAATCATCCTAAAAACAGATTACAAATGTACAGTACTGTCTAAAATGTTTTTAACACTGTTTCTGATTTGTTTTATGATCTTTAGAAAAAGTACCGTGACTTCCGCCTTCAAGGGGTCCTGGACTCCACGTTAAACAGTAAAATGTATGAAACTGTTCGAAATCGTCTGACCTTAGAAGAAGCCACGGCCTCCGTGAGGGAAGCAGGGATGCAAGGTATTTCCATGAAGGACAGTGACGAAGAGAGCAGTGATAATTAAATCAAGACGACAACAAGAATGTCAAAACACTTACAGCCTTCCTGAGGCCAAAACACGTTGGCCCAACGATTGACATCACTTGTTTTGTGAGGTTTTGTTCATTGTTCATGTAAGAGTTTATTGTTTGTCAGAATTAACACAAAGGAAATGGATCTTGTGTCTGAAACTAGTGGTGCAACAGATCATCAGGATTGGTTGGTGGAAAAAAACAAAGTGCGTATTCGATACCATTCTGACATGTCAAGGAAGCTGAAACATACTCAACGTAACACGCTAAGCCTAACTTCTAAATAAAGTTGACCGAATACAGTAATACATTGACGGCAATGCAAATAGCCTTAGTAGACTTTAACTTTGAAGTTTGCCCACGTCGTGGCATGATGGCTTGCTTGACTTCCCTTTTAGACGTTTCTGTATCGTAGTTGATTGACATTGTAGTTGCGTCCAACATCAACACAACGCTATCCAGAACTCATGTTCAATTGCTACTTTAGGATGCTAGGAAACCACTAATTAATTACGCTGTCATTGTATGATACGGCAGAAATCTCCGACGTAAGTGGCTAGCGGCTAGCTGTCAGCATGACCAACGAGTGTCTGGCTGCCGGCTGGTAAGTTTGACAACTGGTACCTGCAACCTGTCTTACTTGAATTATTTTTTCAATATTCTGGACCAAGGCTACGTTGTAATTCACTCTCCAAGTTTTAAAGGAAAGGAATGTGCCTTAAATTGCACATTGAGGGCTTTTCATTATAAAAAAAAAAAAAAAAAAAAAAGATAAGTAGAACTTTGTCTTCATTTATTTTATAAAACACTTTTGCCCATTAAAAAATAAAACATTTGATTCAAAATGTCAAACTTAGCTGTTAGATTTTAGTAACACAACTTTAAGCCATTAATACCTTGTTCTTGTAAACATGGACCATGTATAAAATAAGAATGTTTCTGCCTCATGTTAAATTTAAAGTTGTGTTCCTAAATCCTAAACGGCTATATCAGGAATTTTTATTATCATTTTTTAATTTAATGGGGGGAAGTGTTTTACAAAATAAATGAAGACAAAGTATTATTTATCTTTTCTTTTTTACTCAAATCCGTGATCCGATCCGACCCGAACCATGACTTTTGTGATCCGTTGCACCACTATCTGAAACACTCGCACGGTGTAGGCTACTTAGTCAAGTTCTTGTGTAGGCTTGAGATTGAATTCACCCCAACAACAAAATATTAATAACCAAACAGTCATGAAGGAAAAATAGTAGTAAAACATAAATGGACACTGTAAACAGCACAAGGTAATTCAATACAAGCCGAGTGGAGAAGGCTACGTTATGTTCTGGTGTATTGAAGTATTGTGTCAGTGTCAAACATCACAAATATTATTAAATTGTCACTGATTGTTATTGCTTCACTGAAAATGGCACTGGTAAAAAAAAAATAAAAAGTGTAGTGGTAAATCATTTAACATCAAGTTTTCAGAAATATTATTTGAATATTTTGTTTAGTTCTTGATTTGTGTACTTAAACTTCCAAATGTTCTGATCCAATATGTTTTGATATTTTCTTTTCTCCCAATACTGGCGTATGTACAGCTATAATGACTGAGCAGCGAAGGTAGCTACTGCATGTTGTATTCTTTTAAGTGGCAAGTGAGAATTATGTCACTTGTCTTTTTGTTGTTAGAAATCCACAACATTTTTCAGCCCCCAAAAAACTGTGTATTGTTTAATGTATTTAATGCTGCCATTCTAAACATACCAAAATGTCTTCAGTTTTGACACAAGACTCATTATGTATTCTCTTAAACTTCCTCTTTGATCAACCTGTCGCTGAGGTTCCAGTTTGTACCACATAGGCACAGCAACAAATACACAATACTGTATGTTAGACTGTTCTCGATACTAACATCCACAACCAGCCTCTTTGTACTGGTTCTCCATTGGTAGAACAGAATAACTGCGAAACATGCTGCAAAAATACATGAATAAAGACACGCTGTGTTTCATTGCAGTGACTGCATATGAGATCTCAAAATCTGCAGTGTGGTCGATACTAACGCCCAGGTTTGGGAAAGGCATTAGGCTGCATTTACTTGATTGACCATAGAAAAAAGAACAATGAATTATTCAGCTACTTAATGTTTCGTTGCATAGTATAGCCGAGGTTTGCAGCTGTAGCTCATGTTTACATAACTGATACTGTTTTGTTTTGACCACAAAACACAATATACTTCCAGTGAAGTTGGGATGTTGGCTAAAGCGTAAATAAAATCAAAACAATACAAGGATTTGCAAATATAAAAAAGTATTACTCAGTTTGAATTTGATGCCTGCAACTTGTTCCAAAAAAGCTGAGTTCAGGGTGTTTTCCTTTCCTTTTAACTCATTCACTCCCAGACATTTTCACTGAAGCAACCCCTTTCACTCCCGAAAAGATTAGAGTCTCTTCTTTCATCAGGGTAAAAAAAAGTTTTTGTACCTGTTTCCGTTTTGCAGTAATTAGCATTAGAATATAGCTAAGTTTCATCATTATTCACAAATCTGTTGAAAACACTGGGAAAAAGAGCGTGTTGCAACATGGCCTGGTGGATCTCTTATACTGTGCTGCCACCTGCTGGCCTTTTTTTTTTTTAAATAACTACCATTGCTTTAAGCTACCTCTTCATGTCAGAAGCTGCATCAAAGCCTTCTGTATGCTCTTGCATAAAAAAAAACAAAAAACAAACAACAACATAAAAAACGTGTAAACACGTTTTAGGGAGTGAAAGACAGTGTTAAAATACGTTTTTACATGTTTTTAGGTTTGAATGAGTTAACAACACCCCATAACTGTTTGGGAAATGAGGACACTAATTGTTGAAGCTTTGTTTGTGGAATTTTTGTCATATTTTGCGCTTCATAATGTAGACATGTGTGGACTGCTGGCAGACCAGTCTAGTACTCACACTCTGACTACGTAGCCATGGCTTGGCATTGTCTTGCTGAAATAAGCAGGGACATCCCTGAAAAAGACATTGCTTGGATGGCAGCATATGTTGCTTCAAATTACGTACCATTCAGCATTAATAGTGTCTTTAGAGAAGTGAAAGTTACCCACGTCATGGGCACTAACGCACCCTCATACAATTACAAATGTTGGCTTTTGAACTTTGCACTGATAACAATCAGCATACTTCTTCTCCTCTTTGGCCCGGAGAACACATGCATAATTTCCAAAAACAATTTAAAATGTGGACTCGTCAGACCACAGAGCACTTTGCATCGGTACATCTGAGATGA
This sequence comes from Vanacampus margaritifer, assembly GCF_051991255.1. Lineage (NCBI taxonomy): Eukaryota > Metazoa > Chordata > Actinopteri > Syngnathiformes > Syngnathidae > Vanacampus > Vanacampus margaritifer. Next base: position 23,351,913 of record NC_135439.1, on the reverse strand, counting down.
GCTCGGGCAGACAGAAGCCAAAGTGCTTTTTCTAGGTGTTGTTGATGTATAGCTTTTGCTTTGTATGGTTGCATTTATAAATGTAGCAATGAATTGTGTTAACTGACTGGTTTATTAGGTCTTCCTGAGCGCAAGTGGCACCTTTCAGAGAGGCTCCTTTTATACCCAATCATGGCAGTCACCTGTTCCAATTACCCTTTTCACTTGTGGAATGTTCCAAACTGTTTTATTTTTAACATTCCTCAACTTTCCCAGTCTTTTGTTGCCCCTGTTTCAACTTTTTTTTTAAATGTGTTGAGTGCATCAAATTCGAAATGAGAGAACATTTGCACACATAAAAAACATAACGTTCATCAGTTTGAACATTGAATATCTTGATTTTGTAATGTATTATATTCAATATATATTGAAAATGATTTGCAAGTCATTGTATTCTGTTTGTCTATATATTTTACACATCACAACTTTATTAGAATTGGGGTTTGCAGTTGAGAGTCATTTAACACAGCACCTCTGCTAGTTGCAGCCGAATAGTTCTGTACAATTTGTCTTAATTGCTCGAAGACACAATAAATCAGGTCCACACATCCAACTGATTTTATGATAAACAATCCATTATGGCCAGAGACATACGGTATATTCCGTGAAATCATAATTTCTGACCGACTTAACACATTCTAACCCAAAAACTTACATGCGTTTTTTTATTAAAAAATTTATGCAAGCGCATACAGAAGACATACAGGCTCTGACATGAAGAGGTCATAAAACAATGGTAGTTATTACAAAAAACGGCCAGCAGGTGGCAGGAGTGTATAAGAGATCAGCAAGGGCCATGCTGCAACAAGCTCTTATTTTCCCAGTATTTTCAACAGGTTTGTAAATAATGAGGAAACTTGGCTTTTTTTTTTTTTAGGGCTAATTCCTGCAAAACGGAAACAGATACAAGTGTACTTTTTTCCTGATGAAAGAAGAGACTCTAATCTTTCTTTTGGTAGTTTCCATGTTTTTGTAACAATAGAACATAATATTCTTTGGGCCTTGCAAAATCCAGTAAAACAGCCAGGAGCAAAGGAGGTTGCTTCAGTGAAAATGGCTGCGAGTGAATGAGTTAATAGAAGAACACCCAAAATATATTATTCGAATATTCGTTCAAGCAAAGTAGCAATTGGTAAAATACAGTTTGGCAACAATTTATGTGCTGTGATAAACATATTGGCCATAGCAGGTAATATAAATGGCATCAACTTTTAAATGTGTTTAATTTACGAATGAAAACATTTTGGTAAATGGAAGCACATTCATATGCTATTAAAATGAATACTGTACATTCTGGGAGATACACTTGCCGCAAGCTGTTTGATTAGAAAGGTTTGTGCATTCCCATGTTTTATGTGTTAGGTTCTTCTTAGTGCTGAAATCAACACAAACTACCTGCTTTTGGACGCTGCTAAAACCACTGCCATGCCCGTCATTTTTTTTTTCACGTGTTTAATTGTTTTTTGCTACTCATGTATCATTTTAGTTAGTTTATGTACATTACAACCTTTTTTATACTCCCTTCTTTTGGAAATGGATGGGAAGTTTTTCAAATGGATAATGGGAAATGGTGTCTTTCTGTATTTAACTGTATTTCGAGTTATTTTCCTGTAAAAGTGCTGCATGTATATTCGGTATTCACGTTTCCAAATGTTCCTGCACCAATATGTGAAGTTACCGATTTGGGTTTGTTCCGCTTCTGACACCAGGCAGAATGCATCAATATCAAGAGCATTTGAATAAAGGTGGATTGGCAACAGAATTTCTTGCCTCTATTGTGTAACAGTTGTTTGATTACAATTGTATTTTATTACAAGAAGCACTTTTCACGCTGTGGCAGTTTGCTGCAGAAATACATATGTTAATACGCAACACTGGCCTCGGCCCCACCCTCCAGTTTCATTTTCTTAAGAAAAAATCTGAGATTAATGTGGATTAAAGCATCATCTTGAGAGTTGATATTACCGTCCAGAAGGAGATTGAAAGAATTGCCACAGCTCAAATGACCAAAATCAAATCAAGGGCCAAAGATGGAAGATAAAACCTAAGGCAAGGGGATTAGTTATAATATAGTCCCAAATTAAAAGAAGAAAGGATGCTTTAAATGATTTTTCTTGTGGGGGTCAGGGGACAATAATCTTCCTACATCTACAGAAGAGAAAAACAACATTTTGGATCTTGCACTACATCAAATACAAAATATGAATAATTGATTTAATCATTGATTACGCCAATAAATTCTCACATCAAAAAGGGCCGTTTACTGTTTTTCCTCTACAGCAGGGGTTCTTGGGGCCCAACTTTAACTGTAAAAAGTGGCCCAGCACCCATTCAGAAATTGTGATTTATGTTGAAAAATTAAATTTCGTTAAGGTTTATAAAATCATTATCAAATAACATGTTACAATGTGGTCATCAATGACAGAGGCCGACTTACCATTAGGCAAACTAGGCAGTTGCCTAGGGCCTCACGTTACTGGAGGGCCCCATAAAATTCCTCATACACTAATGGCCAATATAGTTTTTACTTATTTACGCACATTAATTATGTTTTTGATCCAAATCATTTTGCTAAAATGCCAGAAAAAGGCTTCTTGTATCTTATCTTGTATATTTGAGGAAAGCAAAAAGTTGATTGCCAAGTTACCAAAAATGACAAATATTTTCATTGCGTCTATGGCGACTTACAGCCTGCAGCAGCAATAACAAGATTGACGCCTGTTGGGGACGCAAAAGTAGTGAGTAACTGTTCACTTTTCACTGTTCACATTTCCCCTGTATCTATAAGTATTTCTTCATCTCATTGAATTTATGAGGGCCCGTTATCGTTGCAGCTTACCACCCGCATGACGGTTGCTATTTTTAGAACAAGCCGAGACATGTACGTCACTACCCTGGCTATGTGACATATTTAAGCTCATTTTAAATGAATGTGTGTGCTGTTGGACAATTTAAACAATGTTCATATATTTGTAGCATCACTTGTTTCTCTTGTGAGTTGCAGCTAGACTGTTTTTAGGCTGGTCATGATGCATTTTCCAAACTGGCCCAGAGTGATTTCTTTTTTTAAAGTTTTGTCTTAAGAAGTCCCCCCGCAAAGGAATATTCTTTCACTTTAAGCATTAAATAATCGTTTGGGGGTTTTCACTGAGCAGGAAGGCTTTGAAATATGTAACCAGCAACATAATGTACAGTGCTCAGCGCAAAAGAGTACACCCCATTTGAAAAGTTACTTTTTAAACAGTATCTCAATGAATACAAAAACAAGTGGGAAAGTGTTTTCTTTAAGTAACACCCATTTATAATCAACTGTCTGGTTGACACCTGTATAATGAATAATGAGACGCACCTGCTTGTAGTCTAAAATTTGGGCTTTTTGAACTTTGCTCCAGAGACGTTCTGTGGAGTGTACTCATTTTTGCAAAACCCTTATTTGTGTAGAACTGAAAATGTTGTTCTCTAATTCATATTATTAACCTTACTTTCATGTTTTAAGTCAAACAGATAAATTTTGTTTGTCATCATTTTGGAAATTGTTTTAGTGTTCATTGACATATTGTTCAAAGTGTTATTTTTCAAAGGGGGTGTACTCACTTATGCTGAGCACTGTACAATAGTGGAGTAGAGAGAGCAGTATTTGCCTCAGAGATACAGCGGAGCAGACAAAATCCTCAAATTTCTACATTAGCACTTGACAATACCACTGAATAAGAAGCCTTATACTGTGTTGTGCGTGTTTGTTTCAGAATGAAACAGGGATGTTTCTGTGAGAGTTACAAAATTACGTCATTTTAAGTAAAAGTACTATATTAGGATTTATAGGTCTGCCTTTAAAATGTTCTGTCTTTTTTTGGGAAGGATTTTTTATGTACTAGTGGTATCAGTATCTGGTATCAGTATCTGTGACTACTCAACAGTTTAGTATCGGTATCCATATGAAAATGTTTTTTATTTAAAATATATGTATCTGTCTTCTCATTCGAAAGGGCCCCATGCTTACCTTGGCCCCAAATTTCTTAAATCCGCCCCTGATCAATGAAATGTGTTTATGTGTAAACAAGCAAAGAATTCCGGAATTATTTTTGTATTTATCCTCTTTGTTTTCCTCTATGCTCCGTTTATGATGTACTCATTTTGGTTGACCGTTTACATGTATTATTTATTTTTTTATTTTTTTAAACGTCTTGTTGTGGGCTGACAGTCCGTACTTGTGTGATGTATGGTGGAAGTGACATCAAAGTCGAGCAGTATTTGGCTAATGACTGCTACCTAGAGGCTTGGCATCTACATTATCTTAAAAACACACTTGGCCAATTTTGTGGCCCACAGTTAAAAAACTGAAATTACTTTGCGGCCCACTAGATGGCCTTCCCAAAGAATCACTTAGATCAGGGGTGCTCAAATTCAGCCCTCGAGAGCTCCTATCCAGCCTGTTTTGGTTTGTTTTATTAATTTTTCCCATGTTTCTCTCCACGAACGCACCTGATTCATGATCAGGATCGTTATCAGGCTTCTGCAAAGCTTGCTGATTAGCTGATTATTAGATTCAGCTGTGCTGCAGGAGGGAAACATGGAAAACAGGGCGGAAAGGGGCTCTCGAGGACCGAACTTGAGCACCCCTGACTTAGATTCATAACCACGTTAAGAATGACTGCTCTAAAGTATTTGTCACTTGAATGTATAAGCAACAGTTCAAAACAATGGGGTTCACCAATTATAAGAAATGGATATTGTTCAACATTGTTCTTGGAAAGGTTCTTAAGAAAATAAATTGATATGGGCCTCACAAAAAGTTGTTAAGCTTAGAAACATAAAAAGGTTTAATATATAAAAGGGGTATCAGGCGATTAAAATTTTTAATCGTAATTAATCACATGACTTCAATAGTTAACTCACGATTAATCAAATATTTTATATCTGTCTTAAATGTACAGTGAAATGTACAATAAATACATTTTCATACTCTTAAGATAAAAGTGGGGAATTTTTTTAAACTAATAGAAATATGGCTGCATCTTTTAGTTAGTCGTACAGTAATTTCATAATAATTCATAAAATTGAGTTAAAATTAAAAATATGTACTCTACTGTAAAAAAACGAGTGGGATATTGATTTGTGTTGTCATTTTTTCTGCCACTAGATGGCATAATTGCATTTGTAAGACTCTGGTGACAGCTCAGTCACTCTTTCCATAGTAGTTAAGAGCTATCTAATCTTTAACCTGAAGTAACTTGTGAAATTCTGCACATTTTTTAAATTCTTAAATAGAACTCAACCCCAATCTCCTCAAATATATGCATTAATATTCAATTTATTACTGCTAAATTTTAATATGGACGTGTCTGCTGCGTTGTGACTGGAATTCCCCCAGTGCAGGCTTTCCAAGTTAATAAAATTTGAGGCGTTAAAGAAGAGGTGGGCATCGAGGGCCAGAGTCCTGCAGGTTTTGCAGGTTGCCTTTCTCCAACACAGCTGATATATGATCAGCTCATCAGCAAGCTCTGCATAAGCTTGATAATGAGCCTGTTGATTGGAATCAGCTTGCGTTGGAAGTGAGAAACCTCCAAAACCTGCAGGACTACGGCCCTCGAGGACCGAGATTGCCCACCTCTGCGTTAAAGGAACATTAAATCAAAAAACTCAAAATTAACACACTAATTTTGACACCCCTAATATATAATATTTCATATTATTAATTAAAAACATCTTAAAATGTGTTAAACCTTTTCCTAAGTTTTACAAAATGCAGCACATCACATTGACCCATTTACTGTACATGGTGTATAAAATAAATCTTACACGAACTGTACAATAACAGAAAATACAATAAAAAAATATTTGTTCTTAAATCAGTATGTGTTTATGTGTTTAACATTACACCAAACTCCATCATCTGATCTAATCTGTGTATCCAGAGGTGTCAATTGAAAGCAAGCAAAATGTGTTGTGTGTTCCTGACAAAACTATAGATTATTTTTTTCTGAAATGAATTGTACAGACATTCTTGCATGATGAAAAGTAAAACAAAGACAGGAAGGGGTCCTCTCAGCTAATGTGGTGTCACATGCTTTTGACCCAGTGTGATTTTTCCATATATTTTGCCAATAAGAATAATGAACAGCGAGCATCCGACGTTCTCATCTAATCAGCAGCGAGCACGACTTTCTGCAGAATACTATTCATTTAATATCCCATGCATGAATATCCGACATGATTGGGCAATTGTGAACGAGAGATGACACCAGAGTGGATTAATGGGCCCAGAGATTTATGACAGCACAAGCTGAGCTGCTTTCCTGTTTAAATTCCAATCATGCGGAGAAATGGAAAATGGTAACGTTATCAAAATAGAAGGATCTCCAACTGACCAGCATAGGCGGCCGGACAGGCTGCTGGCATACTCTGGAGTCACGCTGTAATATGGATGTGCAAACAAGCCGTTGCGGCAAATTGACATCATCTGCCAGACAGACAAACTAATGACAACACACAAATGAAAAGAGCTCATGTGCAGAGTATCCAACTGCTAAATAAACCGCTTTGAGATTTGTTCTTTAAATATGTATTTTATTTGTAACGATTTTCACAGTGTCCTCTAAGGTAAACGGCACCCTACCAGCAGCGTCGCTCAGCCCAGGATGAGGATAAGGTTATTTTTGTAACGCTGTTTTGCGTGCCAGAAGTGTCAAAATTGACAACCATTTGAGAGGGCAGGTAGATGTCAGATCCTTTTAATAAAAGCAGCGCGCAAAGCCTCTTATGTTTCTATGCACCAAAACCTTTTATAATGGTCTTAAGGACGGAAAACAAGTCCACTGATTAATTTTAGATCTTTTCCATGAAAAGAGTAGCTTATAGTTTAAAGTAATCTCGCACAATATTCGGACAAGACAGAGGAGCAGATTGGGTCATACCTCAAGGGATGAATAACAGGACTGTTTGTCCCTTTTCATGGACCTTTACAGTAAAATCCCATATGGGGATCAACATTATGGCCGCTGTTATTATTCGATGGATGTCAAAGGTTAATCCTGCTGGCACATTTCATTGTGCGCACCTCTCCTTCTTCCACATTTACAATATTCTACTTGGGTTGTTTAAAATAACTAATTAGCTTTTTTGGTTATAGCCTAATTATATTTATATCTTTATTTATTTATTTATTTTTACTGCCACTTTCATCGAACAAAAAAATCCGCTGAATTTATTAAATGGTTTGTATGCCTGTACCCAACAACTGCCCAAAGCCTCTTGTCTTCACATGACTCACTTTAGAGCCAGAAGCTTTTGGACACAAACACACACACATGCTATGATTGATTAGGACCATACATGGAAGAAAGTGAGTTGCTGCCATTTATTCCTTCACTCATGCAGAAAACAAACCAAGCATGTCATGGTCATGAACATTCAACAAAGTGGCCCCTGGCATACATATTTCAAAAAGTACATTTATTATTCATCAGTAACTATAATAAATGGTAACCCCTGATAAAAATATGTACTTTTATTTAGCTTTGAGAATCTTTTCATTTTCTGTCCAAATAAGTTCTGCAAATACAGTGGATCAAAAATAATAAAAAAAAATGCTGTGACTACTATTACCTGGAAAAATGAGCGTTAAAATGTTGCTGTTACAGATGGTTTCAACATTTAGCAATCAGTTTCCCATGCTGTCAAGTTTTCCAAAAAGTAGTGTAAATATGAACTAAAGTGGATCTGCAGTAAAAGTTAACACTAGCCTGGCAACCCACACACAGGCGTCCATAGACAGCGATTTGGCCGAAAACAGGCCGGCCAATCAAACCCGTCTATTTGTGTGACACCATCTTTATGAGCAACGTCACTCTTCACTCTTCAAGTTTTTCCCTCAACAACGACATAAGTCATTCACTATTGTCTCTCTTTGGCTGGATGTTGAATTTTTACGTCTACACAAAAAAAAAAGACTTCAACGAGCCGCTTTTCTGATGTCACTCATTCACTCTTCGCTCATTGGTTCATTCTACTACCTGTTAGCTCATGTTTGCCCCACCTCAGAAATGCGTCTGATAGGACGGTTGACCAGACTCACTCTCCAGCAAAGTTGCGAGTGAGTCTGGATTTCCAGGCTAGGTTAACACACCCTTGTCCAAATATGAGGTGTTTGTGATACAAAAAAACAAGACCAAGAGAAATTGTTTGATGCACAACAGCTTTGGAGTTCATTTTTCCTCGCACAGAAGCGCCTGGTCGTCGTGCCTGCACCCATAAGGCCGTCAGGTGGCCACAAGTATGAGCTGGGCGTCGGTCGAAGACAGGGACCATGACGGTCCAATCCCCAATACTGGAAGTCCTCAAGTTACGACGTACTCGACCTACGACGTTTCAACGTCTAGGCCTGTGCCTCGTCCGTAGCACCTTCTTTTTTGTTAACATTCCCCACTTTCATCACCGGTTTAAAGTTGAGTTGTTGTTACCTCCAGCAACAGGCTTCCATCGAGCAGGTCGGCTTGCCGTCATGTGCGTCACTTTTCCGTGTTTAAGTTTCCAATCGCCGCTTTGTCATCCATCAGCAATAATTGTCAGTGCAGAAACACGAAATATTGGTTACGCCAACTTTTGGGTGCTGCAAATATCCCTCCATCCATCCATCCATCCATCTTCTACGGCTTATCTGGGGGTCAGGTCGCGGGGGGAGCAGCTTCAGCAGTGAAGACCAGATTTCCCTCTCCTCCGGCGGGATCCCAAAGCGTTCCCAGGCCAGCTGAGAGACATAGTCTCTCCAGCGTGTCCTGATTCCCCCCCGTGTCCTCTCACCAGTCGGACATGCCCGGAACACCTCTCCAGAGAGGCGTCCAGGAGGCATCCAAACCAGAGGCATTGCATGCCCGAGCCACCTCAGCTGGCTCCTCTCAATGCGGAGGATCAGCGGCTCGACTCTGAGTCCCTCCTGGATGACTGGGAGCTTCACACCCTATCTCTAAGGGAGAGTCCAGACACCCTGCGGAGGTAACTCATTTCGGCTGCTTTTATCCGGGAAGTGGTTGGGATGAAATCAGCACCTCCAAATCTGAGACCGTGGTCCTCAGTTGTAAAAGGGTGGAGTGCCATCTGTGGGTCAGGGATGAGATACTGCCCCAAGTGGAGGAGTTCAAGTATCTTGGGGTTTTGTTCACTAACACAGGTGACAGGCAGACCAGTGCAGTGTCTGCTACTGTGCTGTGATGCAGACTCTGTATAGGTGAGTTGTGGTGAAGAAGGAGCTAAGCTGAAAGCTGAAGCTTTCAATTTACCGGTCAATCTATGTTCCTATCCTCACCTGTGACCATGAACTGTGGGTCTTTACCGAAAGCACAAGACCCCAGATACAAGCGGCCAAAATTAGCTTCCACAGGGCTCTTAAAATAGGGTGAGAAGCTCGACTATCCGAAAAAGGCTCCTGGAGACGAGCCAGATGAAGTGGCTCGGGCATCTGGACCATATGAAAACCAATACCATGTAAACAAAGTTGTGGGGCACTGCCCCCTATGCCCATGGGGCAATGGTTTCTTCTATGAGATGTGCTAATATCTGAAAGTAGTATCAAATGTAGTAGGACTAGTATGTTGAAAGAGTAAAATTTATTCTACTCACACATTCTGCTCTCATTTATTCAGGTTTAACGTCAGTGAAAGTTGTCACCATGGGTGCAACGTATGAGGACAACTGTCTGTGATTTCCTGTGATGAGATGTGTGGGCCACAGTTTGGTACATTATCAGCTTGATATTTAATCATCAGTATTCAACAGCCGTTGGGAAAAAGACAGCCATTTGAATTTACTTCATTAGAACATGTACATTCTTTCTCTTATTGTCATCGAAAATTCCTCTCGCTGGGATATGTGCTGTCTCACCCTTGAAACATAAAGCGGTACAGATAATGTATGTATGGATGGATGCCATTAGGAAGGGTTTGAAAAGATATTCAACAGTTTTGGGATCACTGTTTGTGGTATATTCTCTCTGTTAGCATAAAGAAAAGGGCAATATGGCAGTGGTGAGTCCTGCTATGAGTTACAGTGGTACTGAAGAGAGCAGAGGAGACAGAGCTGAAGCTGGTAGATATGAAGTTGTTGAGTTCATTTTAGAGGTGGCCAGTTTGGATAGGAATATAAATGATCTCATCAGAGGGACAGCGAATGCTAGATGTTTAGTGGATAAAGTCAGAAAAAACAAACTTTGATAATTTGGACACTTTCAAAGGGGGATATACAGTAGTGGGTACAATAATAGGGTGATGAGGATAGACCTAAGGAGATCTAAGAAGAGGGTGACCTAAGAGACATGCAGTTAATGTTAGGGAGAGAAGGATGATAAACGAGACCTTCATACAGTATTTGAGCAGTGTGATTTAAAGGGACGGTGTGTAGGATTTAACGCCATATGTGGTGGTGAATTAATCATTCATACTTGTATATTAATTCCAATATTATGCAAAAAAAAATTGTTCGTTCACATCAACGTACATCTTTTTTGCATATAATCATAGATCTAGTAATCGCTAATTATATTACAGTACATAGGTCACAAGGCGCCTTACAGGAGGCTGACATGTTTCCTAATCATCTTTCAGCTACGGATACCCAAAGGAGAATAACTTGGCGAATGTAGCGGTGGTGCTTACCTTCCACAACTGGGGCTGGCATCAATGCTGAGTCCTGTGATTCGGGCCCTGCTTGACTCCCTCTGCTTTGACGCTTTTGCTAGCTTCTCCTGCTAACCGCCCTTGTTAGCCGCTCCAGCTAGTTCTAACTATAGTCACTCTTGCTCTCTACTGATCACCGGGGTGCTCGCTAGATCGCTCACTCCAAATAATAATTGGTAGTACTGTAATTGGTGGTAAGCTTTCGAAATATGGTCTCTCTCAGGCACCATATCGCATGTGCATTAAAATTGTTGCATTTGCTTAGTTAACCACTTGATGGCTCTAAATCTTACTCACCTCTTCTTTAAAGGGGAAGTCATCCTTAAACATTTTTTGACAATGATCTGTTATATATGACTTCACTAGTCTAAATGGGACATTGTGATTAATATTACATGTGTGGAACATAAGTTATGCAGCGAAATCCAGCCGTATTTATCCATCTCACGGGGCGGCCATTTTGCCACTTCTTGTCAACTGAAGATGACATCAATGTTGCTCAGGGCTCTAGATGCAGTGGCAGTTTTTGCTATGGTTAACCTGGGCGACCAAGGGCGCAGTGGCACACAGGCGCCCAAAAAAATCTAAACAACACTCGCTAGTTTACTTGCTAGACTACCGCACATTTCCATGTCGAGGTGGTTGAGTGAGTGCTGGGGCGCCCTCAACGTCACGTCAACTTGCTGATGAGGCTCAAATCAGAAAGCAAGGGAGAGGGGGAGTGGGCGATGGGTCAATTTGCGACTGAGACTCGAGGCAGGCAAGGGGGAGGGGAGCTTATGTACGCTGATGTACGCGGCCGAATGACCGCCCATGTCATATTTATGTAGCAACCTAAGTGACGCAAAGCAACGTATTGTAATGGGAGCCACCAAACGTCAAACCTTGATCCAGGCTGACAGTTGACATCGCTGGAATTCCTGTGAGTCCTCACACGTCACAACGTCTGCGAGTGAACAACTTTTATTTGAATCAGTCAAGCCACACACACACACACACACACGCACACACACACGCACACACACACACACACACACACACACACACACAGTAATGCAGTTAAACGAGACAGTTGAGGATAAACAGACCCACAAACGCATGCAGGCACACAAAAACAACAACAACTTATGTTTCAGAATTTTTTTTTTTTATCACACTGGAGTACAATGTGACTTCAATTCAGTTTTTTTATTGCCAAGCTTTTGAATGTTGATTACTGTCACCAAGTTCTAATAAACAATGCTCTTTACACATGATCCTTTTAGATTTAGATTTTGCTTAATTTTCACTGAACCCATGTAATATTGTTCTTGTATCAGTCTTGCAGTAGAGGCAAGTTAAATGAAATAACACTCAATAAAATTAACTAATATCATGAGTAGTAAAGTATGCAAGTAAATAAAATTAATGTTAATACATTAATAACAAGTAGGGAAGTCCATTCATCCACTGAAACAAAGTCAAAGACCAAAGAATAGAGATGTCTGACAAAAACCACAAGATATTAATTTTTTTCCATATCGTACAGCCTTAAATCCAACCAGCGAAGGATGGCAACTGCTCGCCACTCGCAAATAAAAGGGGCTGGGTCACATTGTCATTCCTTCGGACACAGTTGTCTACAGAAATGAAGTTTTTTGTTTGTCTTTTAGATTAGATTTAGATTTTAAGTGACAGAAAATATTTCTGAGCTTTTTTGCAGTTGTTACAACACCACTGTTCATCTTGAAGAACATTAGATTTAGGTTGAAGAAATGTGTCCCCCCCCCAAAAAAAATAATAATGCCACCGCTGTAATTTATTTCTGCAACCGGGGCCAATGTATCGATTGTTGCTTTGGTGGCAGGTTTTGGTGGCAAGTCCATTTTCGGTGGGGCCGGGTGGGGTGGGAATGAGGACAGGGACGGGAGGTACCAAGGGAATATTTTGTCCAGGCCGCAAATCTAGCCAGAACCGCCTGTCTGGCTGCACCAATCAGAGCTTACCTGTTTTCTGAAGCTGAGCAGTGAATGCTTGTTACCTGAGCCCTGAGTAACTGTGATGTCATTTTCACTCAACAGCAAGTGGCAAAATGGCCGACTTCTGATCTTGATCAAAACTGCTGGATTTAGCTGTTTATCTCATATTCCACTAACACAGTATTAACCAGAATACCGTATTTAGATTAGTGGGGCTGCATAGAACATATTGTCAAGCAGACGCGTATTTAACCCATTTTTGAGGGTGCTTCAGCAAAATAAACAATAGCACCCCCAAAATGTTAGAGTACATATGTATATATGTTTATTATTATTAATATTATTTTACTGTGTTCTTTTAAACAAGCTAGAAACTTATAGCTATAATAAATATAAACCATATAGTTTAAAAGTAATATTTAAACAACTAAAATACAGTACCCCCCCTTACAAGCAAGAGCAGACGAGCGGAGCATGTTGTCCTTCTCAAGTCATTCACGGGGTATGTCTGTCTGGTCGAGTGAAATTAAGTGTTCCTTACTTACATAAGGATATGTTAAAAGTTTTTTACCTTCTACCACTCAACACCAACACATTATTTTCATTACCAGTCTGCTTTTTTGCTCCTCCGTCAGGTTTCTACACTGTAACACATTTCTGTAAAATCTACAGTAAAAAAATACAGTATTTTCTTGTTTTTTATTTTATTTTACAGTATTTAACTGTATACAGCAATGCATTATGGGTAAAACAAAGTGCATTGTGGGTAAAAACAAAGTACAGTAATTTGCTGTATAATTAGCGGTAAAATACTGTATATTTTACAGCAACTATGTTTTGGCATGTATTTGTGAATTACAGGTAAATACTGTAAAGATTGTTGGATTTTGGAAGGTACCTCTATAGGAAAGCGTGGTGACTGATTGGTTAGCACATCCGCCTCCCAGTGCAGAGGGCGTGAGATCGAGTCCAGGCTTCAGCCTTCCTGGGTCAGGTTTGCATGGTCTCCCTGTACCTGTGTGGGCTTTCTCTGGGTGCTCCGGTCTCCTACCACATTCCAAAGACATGTGTGGCAGGTTAATTGAACACTCTAAATTGTCCATAGGTGTGGTTGTGAGTGTGGGTTGTTGTTTGTCTCTGTGTACCCTGCAATTGGCTGGCAGCCCGTTCATAGTGTACCCCGCCTACTGCCCAAAGCCAGCTTGGATAGGCTCCAGTGACCCTTTTGTGGAATAAGCAGTTAGGAAAATGGATGAATTGATTTTACAACGACATACTGTATTGTGTATTTACAGGAATTTACTGGCAACTTTAGTTGCCAGTAAGTTCATGTAAATTATGTAGAATACAAGAAACGGTTGTAAACTAGATTACAGTGAATTGCTGTAAAAGTAAATACAGTAAGTAACTGTAATTTATATACATTAAATATTTGAATAAATAAATACAGTAATGTACTGGATTGTAAAGATGTAAAAAGGCAGAGAGAAACTAGTGATAAAGTCAATTTGTTTTTTATATGTCTGCACTTCACCCATACGCAGACTTGTACATGCAATATTATTATTTTGCAGATTCAAGCGCATTTCTTTTTTGATGTGAATGTTATGTATGTTTTTTATAAAATATACAGAAAAGCAATATATAGTCACAAATAAAAAACTTCCCTTTTAAAACCATCAGTTTTTCAGTCATTTTTGCAATCAGCTTAGGTTAAGTCAAGTCATCTTTATTTATATAGCGCTTTCAAACAGCCTTAGCTGTCACAAAATGCTTTACAAAGTCACATATTGCAGTTGAATTGCTTATTTACGTTTTATTTACTTAATGTTATTGTAAAGCACACAACAAGTAACCAAATAAATTGCTTAGGTTGTCTATGCAAAATCTGTGTACTTAATAACACGTCATAAATAGTGATAATAGATTATTATTATGCTAGGCAAATTGCATGGTCTCTGCATGCCTGCAGGCAAAAATCGTGGGTCCCCTTAAATCAATGCTTGAGCTAATTGCTGTTTGAGTTGAATAGAGGGGCCAGAGTTAAAGCAATAGGATCAATGTTTATTGTGTGGATGGATTGCCAGTTGTGCCTGAATACACTTAAATTGAAGTATTTTTGCTGCATTTACATATGAGAAGCACACAGACAACAGGCACTAATTCTTCCATGCTGAGATGCAGGTGTAGAACAAAACAGAGTCAGGATGTATTATAAGAATATTAACAGGAATACAAACAGTGTTGGAGGACAGCAACATGCTAGGTTAAGTAAGTCTAGAGAACCGGGGTTGAATCGTCACCTTCGCCCATGTTGGAAAATTGAAGATTTTGTGGTCAAAGTAAGTGAGAATGTGTGTGTGGGAAGGGGGGGGGGGGCTCCAAGTGACTTATCACCACAGTCATCCTTTCTCGGTCGAGCTTCTTTCTGGGAGCGCCTGCATGTGCTCAAATGGCCTGCATGTGAACACATGAATTGCACTCGGCCCTTGTAGCTCTTTGTTAGCACAACACAGCACTGTGGATTCCAGCAAACTTTGTGTATGCCTCTTTAAAGGAATTAAGGCATCCCTTTGGATTCTCCTTGCATACTTCTGGACAAGCGACGTCTTTTCTTTTCTGCTTGCCGCGCTTTAATCCATCCCTCCATTTTTGGAAAAAGAGAACACAAAACTATGTTCACGCAGCGTCTTAGCAGCGAAAAACTAAAGAACTTTGCGGGCTTTTTCTTCTGTCCCTTTCCCTCCCTCTCTGGAAACGGCCTCTTTTGAATAGGGAACTTGCTTTAATGGGATCCAAAGGGGGTTCCTGCTCTTGAACAGGTGGACATATTGAAAGGGCGCGTTCGGATTCTTGTAATCCATACAAACAGTGCACTGTAATATATATATATTTTTTTAAAAACACAACTAATATATAACTGAATTTTACTTTTATTTTATTTTTTAAATTCTGTTTTTTAAAAATATTTAATTTGCAAAAATGAACTGATTTTATAGCCTAACATGAAGTCACCCCCCCCCCCCCCCATATTATTGTTCTTTTACAACAACATCAAAAACCTCAAACATTAGAAATACATATATTGATTGTAAATTACGTTCACAAATGTATCGTAATTTCACAAATATTTGTCTGTTATTTAATGGAATAAAATTAAATAAAAAATAATTAACTAATTCTTATTATCATTATTACTATTATTATTAATTTAATTAAAATTATGGGGAATAATTTTGTTTTTACGAGAAAATAATTTTCTGTTATTTTACAGTATTTTTTCTGGCGCCCAGTCGCTGGAAAATTACCGGGTTTTTATTTATTTATATTATTATTTTTTACAGTGTGAACAAGTACACTCTGTAAAAAGAGAATTGTTGTACCAATTTAAGATTAAACAGAGAATTGTTGACCAATTTAATTATGTTAATCCATAGTAAATATGCTATATTAAGTTTATTAAACTCATAATTAATTAAAATTATTAAATTCACTTTGGATTAATTTAATATGCATTCACTTTGGATTAATTTTTATTCAACCCTGTGTTACGACTTGAAGTAATTTTATTATGTTGGTCAGCAATTCTCTGTTTAATCTTTAATTGGTTCAACAATTATTTTTTTAGAATGTAAGGGAGGATATGTGTTAAACAAATTGGAACAGGCACGTTTCCTTGCTATTAGAATATTTAAATGAGCTCATAAGTATTTTGTCAAAAGCATAAATGTGTAGATATTTGAAGGCGGGCCGATCAAAGTGGGCGTCTCACACTCACACATTTAAGAGTTGGGGTGCACGCTGATGTCACAAGACACCGAGACATTAATCCACTTGGGCGGTGCTCATGCCAACATGACACAGAGAGCATTTGCCTCTTTTTTCACACCCATCTGACCATTAAAGAGGCTAACTCAGATCCAAATTCATTCAGTCTCCAGGAGCTACGATTGCAACCTTTTTCTTGTTCTTTTTTTCTTTTTTTTTGTGTGCTGTTCTCAACTCGTCTTCCTCGTCGCCCTAACGAGTGTCCTGGTAATTTTGTGTGCACTAGTTAATGAGCATTAATCCATCACCCCTGGATGCCATTGTTGCAGCGGGGTTCCCATTTGAATGCAAATGTGTACGAGGGTGGCAGCAAGGTGCTTATTAAACTGATGTGTCCTCCTGTCTTTCCTGCTGGAAGCACAAGAGATTGAAACGACAATTGCAAGGAGCAAGTCGGATGTCCCGGCAGTTGCTGGCGTAAAAGTTGCGCTCCGCTTCAAAGAGGAAGAAAACTTCCACATCAGCAAATGTCAAGCGCTGGATCCCTGGAGACAGTGATGTCCTGTGGTAGGACCGGACCTTCCGCGGCTCCCAAGACGCTCGCCTTCTCCATAGACCGAATCATGTCCAAGAGCTCGGAGCCCAAAGGGAGCGCAGAGGAGCGGGCAGAGGGTAATAAGAAAGTGCTCGGGCTCTGCTCCCCGATCCCCTGCATGATTCCGCTGCAGCCTTTCGGCTACGACCTCCAGGCCAAGGCCCTGATGAACTACTCGGAGCTTTGGAGGGCGAGTCTCAGGGGAGGTTTTTGCGGCTCCGCGAGTGCGCCGTGCAAGGGGAACTGCGGCATGTGCGCCAAGATAGACTCGGGTTTGAAGCAGCCTGTGTTGACGACGGGAAGCAGGGTAGTGAAACCTCAGGTGATCCACCAGGCTGTCGCGATGCCAAGTGGCGGCTCCCTCTATTATCTCAACTACCTGGACTCTGCCTATCCCCAATCGGACTTTCTGGCCGGACACTGGCTCAGCAGCCCTCAGGCTCAGGCCTCCATCTCCGCTCATCACAGAATTTTGCTCCTGGAAAATGCCAAACTGACCGGCAGCGCGGGCACGGACAAGATTCCCACACATCAGTACCCTCACAAGGAGCATCTTCCGGGGCAGCTGGACCAGATCGTCAAGGAAAACCACGGTGTGCATGGGACCGAAAAGAATGGCTTCAAGACTCATAAACTCAGCAGCAGTAGCGGCACTGGAGACGGAAAACCCAAAAATTTCACGTGTGAAGTGTGTGGAAAGGTAACAGAAAAGCTCCTTTTTAAAAAATAAGAAAATAAACAAACATATTATACAACGAAATACAGAAATTTAGTTGGAAGCAAATTGTAAATAATAATAATAATAATAATGATGATTTTAAAACAAAATCTATTTGTGGGAAGGACCGGTCCCAAAAATATAGCCTATTTATAGAAAATGCTCATTTGCCCAATTCCGCAGGTTTTCAATGCTCACTATAATCTGACCAGACACATGCCGGTGCACACGGGGGCCCGTCCCTTCGTCTGTAAAGTGTGCGGGAAAGGCTTCCGACAGGCCAGCACGTTGTGCAGGCACAAGATTATTCACACACAGGTGAGAAGAGTCGCTCTCATACACACATGTGTTCATTTCATGCCAAGTTGTTCATCTTTACTGTCCTAACCGTTAAAGGAAAAACCACATAAATGTAACCAGTGTGGAAAAGCGTTCAACAGAAGCTCCACGCTGAACACACACGTTCGGATCCACGCCGGGTACAAACCTTTCGTGTGTGAGTTCTGCGGAAAAGGATTCCACCAAAAAGGTAAAGAAACGCTGATTTCAGAAACAGACAATTTCACCGAGGCTTAATATATACATATATATATATTGGGTCGTCCCCTTCATGTTTTTATTTATTTATTTATTTTACTTGTGTTTTTAAATTATTTTGTTATTTTATGTGAATCATAAAGAAATATCTCGCAGCATGATTTCAGAAATACAGTAACAGATAATTGCAAATGTTATATCGAAATATTAACTTATTTTTTTGTCTGTTGACCTGGAGCATCTCCTGGTTTGAGTTCGTGAAATTACTGCAAAAGAAAATCGCTGCGAATTAATTTCATTACCCCCTTAAACATGTAAACGCCCATGTAAATTATTTATTTTAATACATTTATTAGTGTCATTATGATTAGTATAGTAGTGTTATTATTACGACTGAACTACTGAAATCTCTCACGTGATGAATAAAATAGTATATCAATCTAGTAGTAGTAGTAGTAGTACTGCATTCCCACATATGTTGTTTCTAATCTTTATTATTATTATTATTATTATATCAGGCCATTTTATTCTCTACACTTTTTTTGCCGTGTAACAACTCCCATATAATTTGATTGATGATTTACACCGTTCAAATTTCAATTTACTGCTTCAAAAATTCACGCCTCCCAGGTATCGTCTGATTCCACATTACTTACAGTGGTTGCACAATCTAACGTTAAATATCAACTTTTCCCCATTCATTTATAATGGGACAACCATTTAATTTTTTTAAAGTCGCACTTTCGACGCACACTTTCATATATACAATTTGTCATCATTGCCAGCTCTCTGATACAGCTCAGTGGCGCAGTTCAGCATTTTTAGGATTTTCACGCAAATTGCACTTTGTCTAGTTATTATTATTCATTTTCAGTGTACGTATTGAAAAGACGAATAGTTGCAGGTCCCACAGACGAGCGCGAAAGCATCAGTGAAAAGAGGACATGTCACTTTCCACTGACTAATTCCCCCTTCAAGATGGCAGCATTTGCTCTGGGTCAAATGCGAGACCCCAGCAAAGTTGGGTTTGGGAATCTACGTTATCTTCCCCTTTGTCACCACGCTTGATTTGGACAAAGTTTGACAACTTCTTGACTTCAACACACAAATCCCAGATTAATGAAGTCTGGTCAGTGCAGGCGAACCAGAGCGGCTCGATAACTTCACAATGAACTGCTGACCTTGGTGGGGGAAACAGAAAACGGGGCCTCTTTTATGCTTTTGGAAGCTCTACTTGTCACTTTCCCTCTGATGTCGCCATCATGGTCCGAAAGCAATTTACCTTTTATAATTATTACAAGGAGAACTACGTTTTTATTCAATAGTTTGACGTTTTGTTGAATTAAATGCAACAATTGCAATTTAGGCTAAATTCTGAATTGTTTATTCAGAGCTGATCTGTTCAGAGCTGTATAAAATATTTTTAAGTGAATGTTGCGACGTGCCTTGACACACGCGCACATATAGCCTACTATTTTTTAATCAGATTAATCATATTTTAGAATTTTGTTTAATCACGATTAAGCACTTTATTAGAAAGGCTTTTTTATCAACATTTTTGCCTGTCAAATTTGAAGGGGACCTATTGTATGTTATTTTTTTCAACAATTATAATGTTATGAGGATGTCTTCAACATTTTTTGATCCACTGCACACTCTCATCTTCCTCTTTTTCTAACCAGTTAATTACTTGCATAATTTAAAATGGCAAAAAAAGTAGTTTGACATGAACATTGTGAATCTCATATGCAAACATTTACTAAATACTTTACTTTAATGCCTATGGTTATGTTCAGGGCTGGACTGGCACACACACAAAAAACCACCCAGGCCGACTTTGTCCTAACAAGTTTTTGCCACTTTGTTGATGATGTTTCATTTTGCAATTTATAACCAGTTCAGGGTGTACCCCGCCTTCTGCCCGAAGCCTGCTGGGATAGGCTCCAGCACCCCCCGCAAGCCTTGTGAGGACTAAGCGGTTAAGAAAATGGATGGATGGATATTCAAAATGGATTAATGGACCGGCCTCTTTAAATTGTGGGCCAGTCTTTTGGGGTAAAATGCAGGAATGTAATCATTAAAAAGCACTAGATCAGCTCCAAAAGAGGTCGGCCCACCAGGCATCTACCCAGTGTGCCAGATGGCCAGTCCAGCCCTGGTTATGTTTATTGCTCAAACACAACCTGTGCTACCTTTAACGTAACCATCCGCTGCCCAAATTAATAATTCGATTAATCTGCGTTAATACATGATTAATGAGATAGTTTTTTATGATTAATCAAATAATTAACGCTTTAACTTTGACAGCACCAGTAATAGACTTTTATGATTAATCAAAGAGTTAACACTTTAACTTTGACAGCACCAGTAATAGAATGTCCAGTAACATGGACCTAATTAATAATAATAATGCATCAGATTTATATAGCACTTTTCTCGACACTCAAATACACTTCACAATGGAATGGATACATTATTCATGCACTCACACATTCACACTATGGTGTCAGTAAGCTACTTAAGTAGCCCTGGGGCAGGCTGAAGGAAGCGTGGCTACCAATGTGCGCCTACAGCCCCCCCAACCACCACCAAACATTCACACGTTACATACAATAGTGTGAGTAGCACTGGAGGCAATATGTGTTGCCCAAGGACACGACACATAACTTGGGGAGAGCGGGGATCGAAAAGCCAACCCTCTGGTTATTAAACACCCTTCTCTACACCGTGAGCCACGGCCGCCAATTGAAAGCAAACTCATTCATTCTTATGTTTTGACAAACCATGTGCATGCATGTGCTATTGTGAAACGTTTTCACGTCTGTAAACATTAGAACAGTTTCTGGCTTGGGTTTCTTCTTTCCTTTTTCTTTTTTTGCATACATTGTTACAGAAAACAAAATAAAAAAATATCCAGATGGGAAATTATTATCGTTAAAAATATTTCCTCAATATGCTCAAATGGCCCTTCTAGCAATCCACTGCAGTCTATAATATTTGCAGGAAATGTAATATTGGCTCTTGTGTGTCCCTTCCTAGGTAACTACAAGAACCACAAATTGACTCACAGCGGAGAGAAGCAGTACAAGTGCTCCATCTGCAACAAGGCCTTCCATCAGGTCTACAACTTGACCTTCCACATGCACACGCACAACGACAAGAAGCCCTTCACCTGCGCCACCTGTGGAAAGGGCTTCTGCCGCAACTTTGACCTGAAGAAACACATCAGGAAACTGCATGACAGCTTCTCTTCTGCCACCGATAGAGAGCCCAGAGAGCTCCAGAGCTGAATCAGCCTCTTCTATCTCCATATGTGATCCATCCAGACTATGAGAGGCCTCAAACAGACTGCCTTATGCTCTACATTTGTCACCAAGATTAACAGTTATGAATGGTCAGAAAGAAGGTGGACACAGTCCAGAGTTAAACTCAATTCTCCTTCAAACCCCTGTCATACTAATTATAAGAATTTCTTTTATGTCAAGATTGAGTTTGATGACTGTTATCTTACAGAGGAATTGTACATAAAGGGAAATGCTATTTAAAATATGAATAATTTGAGGCGCACATCTTTATGTTGTACATTTCGCTGAATTTGTAATGTTAATACATAAGTTATAACTTATTATATAATGAATGTTTGAGCCACATGGTTTTCATCATTGAAATGTTTGAAAATAAAACTGGAAAAACAAAGTCTTATTTTGATGCGTTTAGTGTGCGAATGTGCATTGAGAATCATTGGGGACAAAACCAGCTTTAAAGTAAAATTTAAAATCTAGAAAAAAAATACTTCGCTTCTTTCTTTTTTTAATGATAGCGTAAATTTCCAAAGAATAAACTATTGTGGTAATTAAAATGAGTGTAATAGTCAAGTGCTCTTCAAAATCACATAGACACAAGATCAGTCCCACTGTGTGCTCTGTGGCCACTTTGCCTCAACATTTATTGACAGGCACGATCTCACTAATACCACATTTACACTTGACTCTGGCGTAATGTCGTAAATGATCAAAAATAACATGAACCCTTGAAAACGAATGACATTAAGCAGCTAAACGGCCTCTGGAGGCTTGATGGCGGAGAGTGAATGCATGTGGCGGGCTTGGCTTCAGAACATCATCACAACTGGAGATAATGGAGCACTCAGGCGCAGCTCTTCATCTGGACCTCTGCATTAATAGAGCGCAAGTTATTCTCCGCACGGCTCCAAGAACAATATTATCCCTGCACACATTCTGTTGAGAGGTAGATTCGTGCTCCCAAATGGAGATCTTTCTATTAACAGCCAATTAGTGCTCAGGCGGCCTGAACATGGCCTGTAGAGTCCTGACTGAATACTCACTTATAATGTGACAGGGAGAGACTCTGCTCACCACCTGTCAAACCATTTTTAAATGAGATGTTTCAGCCCCCCCCCCCCCCCCCCCCCCATTTGTTTGAAAGTGAAATTCACCACAATTCCCTACAATGAAAAGCAAAATATGTTGTAACATGCAGCTGTTAGTTACGAAGGGGTATTAGGGTCACGTATACAAATATCTTTTATATTTATTCCGACAAAAAAACTCGCAAATGTGCTACTCTATAAAATGGCGAATTTTGAGACTTTATATAGTGGTAAATTTGAGAGAGAAACCCCCCTCTGAAACTTACTATATACACGTAACTATAGTCTAACGTAAGGATTCGTTGGTGGTTAATGCAACACTGTTTATAAAATGAAAAGGCAGGATGGAGACGGATTTATTCTTAATTTCAATTTTTGTTTGTTTGTTTGTTCTCTTAATTCTAACTTTACTCGTTATACAGGCAGCTAGACCAACAACACTTTCTGATCCCCTATCAGCTGACTAACACTAACCAATCAGAAGTTATCATACTTTAGGTATATGCAAGTGTATGACGGAGATCAGCAGATTCGACACATCAATTTAGCTACTTGTACAATTTTTTTATGAATGTGTAAATAATAGGCCCAATTCTGGAAACATAAATGTACAAGTAAATATGCATTTTAATAAATTAACTTTAATGCTAATCCTCAGGGTATGGACCAAATCATTCGTTGCTACGCTGGCAGTACTCAACGCTTCAAAGTGGGAATGCTTAACAAGAATCTCTGATAAATCAATTACTATCTCCTTATTTATTTTCTCGCAAATCTGTTGCTTTATAAACTAGCAAATTTGCGATTTTTTTCTAGCAATTTGCCACTTTATACAGACATAAATTTGCCACATGTTTATGCTTGGCCCTAATACGTTGTAGTTTGTGTATTTTATTATGATATTATTTATTTTTGTAACTAAGATGCGTTGCGCTGCAATCGACAGCAATGCTATTTGAAAGGCAGAGCGTTCACTTCACACTTGCACACACATTATGGCTGCCGGACACGGACAACATGGGAGCAGTAAACAACCTGAAGGCTACCAGGTTGGTCTTTTTTTCCTCCTGCACGTCCCCCCTCCCGCACCTCTTCAACATCTGAGCAACTGCATCAGCATCCACAAACACGTTAATTGACGAACCAGGCCTTTAATTACTGCGCGCCCAAGCGGAGGAGATTAAGCGCGTTGGAGAGGCACCGCGCGTTAATCAGCTGTCAACAACATGAGGACATCTTTCTTTGGCTCCCCGCGCCACTGCGGGATCACCGGGGATTGAGGCAATTTACGAGCCACAATGGAACCCGTTTGAGCAGGAAGAGAAAAAAAGAGAGAGGCGGACTTTTTTTGTTTGGCCGATTGAATTGATTGTAAATGGGAGATTAGCGGGGAAGCTTCAGCGGCAGCCTGTAAGTGCCTGATTTGAGGAGGGGGGAGAGAAAGCGACCAATTAAGTCTACCAAATGTTAACTTACATCAGTTTCTCCTCAGTTTAGCCCACATGAAATTCCAATTAAAGTGTCCCGCGCTCTAAGCCTTCATTCATTTGGTATCGGTGGAGGCGGTGACACTTATTTATGCTGCTACACATCAGAAAAAACAAAAAACTTCCCACCACATTTGGCCATTTGGATAGCAATTTAAGATTATTATTATTATTATTATTAGTATTATTAATATCCATCCATCCATCCATCCATTTTCTTGACCGCTTTTCCTCACAAGGGTCGCGGGGGTGCTGGAGCCTATCCCAGCTGGCTTCGGGCAGTAGGCAGGGTACACCCTGAACTGGTTGCCAGCCAATCACAGGGCACACAGAGACAAACAACCATACTCACAATCACACCTATGGACAATTTGGAGTGTTCAATTAATCTGCCATGCATGTCTTTGGAATGTGGGAGGAAACCGGAGTACCCGGTGAAAACCCACGCAAGCACGGGGAGAACATGCAAACTCCACCCAGGAAGGCCGAAGCCCGACTCGATCTCACGTCCTCAGCACTGGGAGGCGGACGTGCTAACCAGTCAGCCACCGTGGTGCCTGTATTATTAATAATAATAATAATATTATTAATGTTGTTGTTGTTGTTGCTATTATTAAAAAGGCTCTTTGGTAACAAATCAATATGCAGTTGGTGATCATTGTATTGTAATTGCAGGACAGCTGTCAGCCTGTTGATATATAATTAATTCTTCATTTGTGGGATGATACAACATCCACATAACACGCGATTTAGACATGAAGTCTGTTTAGTACGTCCATTTTGAATAGATCATTTGTACTTGAAGATATTGTATTTTATCTAGAACTTGATGATGTCCATGTTTCATTCTCTATCCTACAAGTGTCAGAAAATAATCATTTGTTCTTTTCTTTTTTCCATTTCAAACTATTGAGCAGGATAATTTAAATTGATTTAAACTGTTCTTCTGTTCACAAGGCCATACTTATTTTATTTGATCTTATACTGTAAATGCTATTTTGAAAATAAAATCTTTCTCCAACATATGAGCTGGACCTGCAAAAAAAAGACCTCTCTCCGGCATGCAACCTCTCATTAGGCATGGCCCTGCAGCACAATGAGCCTTCAAGCTTTATTGTAAGTATTGAGGTCTTACTAAACTCCTTGCCTTCATTGCTGCTTTGTTCAAACAAGTCACATTGGATTCTCAAATGTTGAGAGAATACATTTAAATGTATGAAGGTGGAGATTTTTTCCTGCTGTGTGTGCTAAAGAAAAATAAAGTTGCTAACATTCAAATGGACCAACATAATGAATGTGGGATGTGATGCATGGCAATGAGGCACTCAAGAAGCGACCAGACCAACAGATTAAACAGAACCGAGAGCTCGTCATTCACCAGCACCTCATTTAGATTCTTTTTCAAAGTCAACCCAAAATCTTTCTCAACCTAAAGCTCATCAGAATGTCTTGAAGACTGCGGTGAGCATTTTGTTGGTGGGATGCTCCCTTGGCATGTCAAGGGTGCCGTGAGCCTGGAGAAGGGTGTTGCTATAAGCGCTGGGTTGCTGGGAACAGAGTTGGAAGAGAGATCCCATCCTTCATCCGATGTCAGAGTTCACTGTTTGACCTTCCGCAGATTCCGTGTCTTTCCTCACCACTTGTCTACAGCATAACATGCATATAGCTTGAGGGTGAACCGCTGTAAATTGGAAACAAAGAATGATGCAGGTCTGCTGCAACGTTGCTTTGAAGACTGTTTGACCCACCTTCAGCCAATTGCCTCATTGATGATTACACTTGTATTTGTTTTTAAGATTCTGCTGACTTGCTGTGAGATGCAACGGAAATATTGATAGAATTTCAATTACAACATTCCAGCAAAAATTTGGATTGTTCAGCCTTGCAAAGCAGTACATTGAACACTTAGCTTGGCTAAAATGTAACAAAAGGCCTAGTTGCAAAGAGTTAAAATTCAACACATGTAAGTAGTGTGTGAATATGTGTATGGGCATCAACTCCAGCAAAAAAATAAATTTACTAAACTTCTGAAAATATACATTATTTACATGTATGACGAGGGAACAGTTGAAGGTAATTACTGTACGTTGTGCTTTGGTTTTGGAACTTTTGTACTTTGTGGAACTTTTACTTGGCAATGACTATTGATTTTGAGCGATATAATTCAAAATGCTTTTGGCAATTTTCAAACGTTGCAAATCTAATCCCGACAAAATACATAATTTTTGCATTCTTTATTTAGATTACATTCAATGGTGGCCTGTTACTTGAAAATAAAAGCCATTCAAAATATTGACAAATAAATATTCGAGGTTGAAAACAAGGATACGATAGATGTTGTTAAACCATAAAGAACAACTGTGATCATGTGTATACTAATAATGTTTTTATTCTATTACCTGTATTCACAACAGTTCATTCGGAAATGTAGATCATTGTCTTGCTTAATTACACAGCATTCAATTCTTGATTGTCTGCGCTGCAAATCAATGAGCTATATTCTCCTTAATTCCCACTCTTAAGTCTGCATCTCTCGACTCTATTCCAGCGACGTTGAGCAGCATGTCATTCTTGGGGAGGACCAGTTGATTTGGGGATGTCCGGTGCCACTGCTAATCCTTTTGACCTGGCCTGACCCTGCTGAGAAAAAGTCTCCTTCTCTTTGCTCGTTAATAGTCAATTTCTCGTCTTGTTCACACAATTAAAACACCATTTCGTCTAAATGCAAGTTAACTTGGTTATCTCCAACGGACTTAAAGAATTATAATTTTAAACACATTTCTTATATAAAGCTTATATATTAACTAACATAAGCATTACAAATTAATATAACAATAAAACCCCAAGTGGTTAAAAAAACAAATCCAATTCAACATTTTCATGAAATAAAAGTCTTTGATGCTAAAACACTTGGAATAAATAAGAATTTTGATATTTCGATTCCCTTACTGATATGGTTTGTCAATCCATTTTCTTACCAAATCTCTTATTGATTGTCATTGGGTGAGGCAAAGAACTAAGAAATAATACATTATATTATTTATGTCATTATTATTATATATGTACCGGTATATCATTGCATCTCTCAACTCTATTAGACAGTGTGTCATTCTTGGGTAGGATCAGTTGATTTGGGGATGTTCCATACCACTGCTAATCCTTTTGACCTGGTCTGACCGTGCTGAGAAAAGTTCTCCTTCTCATTAATAGTGAATTTATTTTCTTGTTCACACAATTAAAACACCCCTTCACCTAAATGCAACTTAACTTGGTTACCCCCAACAGGCTTCAAGAATTAGAAATCCCCATGAAGTAAAAAAGCATCATGTTTATATACACTACCGTTCCAAAATTTGGGGTCACCCAGGCAATTGTGTGTTTCTTGGCTATTTCCCCCTGTAACATGATTGCACAAAGGTTTTCTAATATCCATTAGACTTCTGACACAATGAGCAAACACCTTGTGCCTTTAAAACACTGGTGTGATAGTTGAAATGGGCCTCTATACACCTATGTAGATATTGCACCAAAACAGACATTTGCTGTTACAGTAGTCATTTACCTCATTAACAATGTATAGTGTATTTCTATCTATCTATCTATCTATCTATCTATCTATCTATCTATCTATCTATCTATCTATCTATCTATCTATCTATCTATCTATCTATCTATCTATCTATCTATCTATCTTTGTATTAGTGAGGAGCAATGTTTTGCAGGTTAATCCAGTTGACCTGAAACAAGGGTTTAATTACAGTTTTTCTCCATAGGTTTGGCACATTTCTTGAAATTGAGATGACATTTTAAAAACTGCAAGCTCATTTAGCCAAACAGACTTACATTTGTGCACAACCTATCAGTTTATTAGCAAAAGCACATATCTATTCCAAAACTGGTCACACATGCTTCATTCCAAGTTCCTTTCCCAAACAAAGAGTCGGGACAGTCACAACTGCAAAGATCCTTCTAAAATGCTTTGGCTCATCTTCATCCACTTAGTTCTTTTGCCAAAAAGAACTTGGATGATTTTGCACAACTCTTTGGATCATCTGCAAAAGCTCATATCTCCCAAAAACAGCTCACCTATGTGTCAAAATCAAATTTCTATGTCATACAAGTAGTCAGTGCCCCCAAAATGCACCGTCCCTTTGGCATTCTGTGAGCACCACAAGTCAAAATCATTAGATGTATTCTCACAACAGCTAACAAAATACAATTATATATAAAACTTGCAATGCAGCAAGGAAAAAAAAGGGTGTGAATGTCTCCGC
The DNA here is from genome assembly GCF_051991255.1 of Vanacampus margaritifer. Classification (NCBI taxonomy): domain Eukaryota; kingdom Metazoa; phylum Chordata; class Actinopteri; order Syngnathiformes; family Syngnathidae; genus Vanacampus; species Vanacampus margaritifer. The sequence continues at coordinate 23,323,480 of NC_135439.1, read as the reverse complement.
ATGCAGTATTCATTGCTTGAAGTAGGATCAACTGGTCTTGAGCCCGATGTTCATACACTCTCCAGCTCCAAGCGGAAAAAAACTCCTCAATTGAATTGAGGAAAGGAGAGTATGGTGGTAGTAGCTCCATGAGCATCCTTGGCTGGGTTGTAAACCAGGCCCCGATGAGATGGCCACGATGGAAATTCACATTTTGACAATTGAACAGATGATTTTGCATATTATGACTTACATACTGAAATCCTGCTGACATGTTTTGGAGAGGATAGCCATTAGACTGAAAAACAACTAATCCAGTTCGTTCATTTGGAAAATGTTCAAATTGTGGGCAGGTTGTGTAACTATAGGCTAAATGTACACAACCATTAGCACAGATCCACTGAGGCAATTGAGACATGTTTTAAGACATTGGTAATTTGATGAAAGCAATGGTTAATGCCATTCAGTTAGACCAATTGTAAGGTAGTTTTGGGATTTTTCCATGGTATTTTGAAAATGTCATCTCAGTTTCAAGAAATGTGCCAAACCTATGGAGAAAAACTGTAAGCAATAAAAATATGAGAGTATAATGGAGCGGTTGTAGGGATGCAAATCTTTTAGTATTTGAAAATATTATAAATAAATATTTGGATAAAATATTTTTTTACTTGATTAATCAGCAATTATAAATACAATAAAATAAAATAAAATATTTTACTTAGTAATTAACAGCCAATTGGTTCCTTTAAAAAATAAATAAATAAATAAAACAGTTCAAATTTCTTAAATTCACATTGTGCATATAGCAGTAAACTATTTTCTAATGTAGAAACATTTTCTGTGGGGCAATTTCAAATGCAAATATAGAGCCCATTTCAGTTTAATCTTAGCATTCCTTGCACCAAAAACATAAGGCATCAATTAAAAATGCATGAACAGCCTTTATACAACATCACTTGAGTTGAGGTTCGATTACTTCACACATCTTTCTGCAAAACATAATACAACGGTATTTTACAGCAATGTTTAACAAAGAAGAAATTCAAATAATGTCCAGGCTACATACCTGTTTATTTACTATATGTTTGATTTTTGTAAAAAATTATTTATGTCACATAAATGACTCCCATTATTGCACAGCTGCAGTAACTGGTCTCTCACTTTCCACTAGAATGAAAGGCAGTCCTTAACACGGATGGTAGAGGAACACAGCTGTTAGCCGACTTAGCGCTTTTGTACTTAGAGTGACAATAAATGCAGCCGCAGTCTTTGCAGATGGTCAAAGTGTAGACTGAATTCTAAACAAATATCAGACACACACCTAACTTTTGGGGCGGCATTGCTCAGTGGTAGAGTGGTCGTCTCATCCGTGAGGTTGTGGGTTCGATCCTCCCCCCTGGTGACCATGTCCAAGTGTTCTTGAGCAAGACACTGAACCTTGATTTGTTCCCAGTGGTCCTGGAAGCGCCCTGCATGGCAGCAGCCGACCACTGGTGTCAGTGGAATGTGAGGCAATGTAAAGCGCTTTGGGCACCATTTGGTGAAGATAAAGCGCTATATAAAAAGCAGTCTATTTACCATGCAGCTAACTTTAAGCTGCTTGCATCAAGTACATTCATGTATATGTTGGCCTTGTCAAGTACATGTTTGTTCACTTTTTAATGAGTGCGTTTAAGCTTTACTTATTTCATTTAGTTAGTTTATTTAACAGGGACAATGCAATCAGACATACTGTAGACACTAAGCAGAGCTAGCAGCTGATGTTGAGCATACAGAGTTTAACAAATGCTAATTTACAACCCCCGTCCCTGGTTGAGCTTTTATACTTAATACACAATCTAAAACACATAAAACAATTGTAATAAATGAAAGCAATCACATAAGCTGATCACTCAATCATGCTTGATATAAGCCTTTTCTGTGAAACCGGGCCAAAAAGTAGGAAAGCAGAGTGTAAGTGGAGAAAAACTAAATTCCAAGTTCACATAGGCCTATAAAAAACAATGACACTCATTTTGCTAACTGTGCGTACACGCCAATTTGATCACAAAACATGCGTATGCACGTTTCAGTATATACAGTTTGTTGTGCAAGAGGAGGATCTCAGCTAACATGGGCACAAAACAGGTTAGCGTGCGCCGTGCAGGTATTTTTCTCCTGAGGAAAACTGGGAGAGTTTGAATCAAGGTGAACCGCACAGGCATGCAGGTGTAGGATCTGTGGGTGGAAAACAAGAATACAGATTGAAGTAACTTTCAAAATCAAGGTAACATGACATATTGATGAGACGAACATTACAAACTGAGTGACAGGTTAAATTGATCTGGTTACAAGATGGAGTTGGGGACTGGCTTAATTCAGCCGCTGCATGACGATTGTTTGCACCAGGTCGCAGCTTTAACATTTCTAAAATGCTGCTTATATGCAGACACAAACACACACACATGCATGGTTCTTCTTGTGCAAAATGGGGACATCCCATTGACACAATGCATTTCTTAGACTACCCCATTCATTACGCTAACCTCAACTATAACCCAATTCAAACTAAACTCTAAAATCAAGTCTTGACCCTCAAAAAGATGGGGACCTCCAAAATGTCCCCATTTGTAGGTGAGGTCCCCACTTGAATGTGAAAATTCTGAATGATGTCCCCAATTTGTAGCGCACACACACACACACACACACACACACACACACACGCACACACACACACACACACACACACACGCACACACACACACACATAAAATAGTTTCTTCCACTTTCTGCTCTGTGTCAAAATCTGATTTATGAATATACTGCATTAATGACCCTCTAGAAACTGTCACCTTACTAGGATTTAGACTTGTTTTGGTTCTGAATGTTGAATAATAATGTCTTGCTTGATTTGATTTTAATTGAAATGGTATAATTCTATTGTTTGATCAATTAAAATTAAATAATTTTTAAGTGCCCTTGCATCCTTTTATTTTTCTGTATGCGGCCCTTAAACGAGAACATTTGGACACCGCTGTTTTTTTTTCAAATTGATACTATCAAATCTGTTTCAAACAAACAAACAAACTCCCTCACAGGAATATAAAAAGTCTTTCATATTTCAAATAACAGTACACAATATCAACATAAATCAAATACAGCTCCCGGTGCCTTACATGGACATGTTTCAAGAAAGAATCAATATTAACCAAAGACAAAAGTATACAAGCACATGTCAACTTAACCTCTCAGTCTATATGAATTGCACTGCACATTTTGAATTAATCAGGAGATGGCAGAAAGAAATCCATGTTAAAACAAGCAATATGTGGTGACTGAAGTCAAATTCAGATGTCCCAGTCTCCCCTGTGGCCCTTCTCTAACGGTGATAAAGTAGTTAAAAGTGTTTTCAGGTCCGGCCAAGGAAGAATATTTACATTATTAACAAACAGGTTTTGCTTAAGTGCAATGAATGCCATAGGAGTGTGTTTGGGGGGTTATTTGGCATCGCTACATGAGATGAGAGCAGAGAGGTATGCAATTACAGTGAGACAAGTGAAGTGGGGGGCTCTTTAAAGGAAGTGTTACACTTGAGTGTGTGCAGTGGGCAAGGAGCTGTGCCAAGCAACCTCAAGGCCAGTGTTGCTGCCTTTTACGACATGTGTTTAATATGAAACAGCATGACAACAGTCAATGCCGCTCGGGAGGAAAAGACAAAGAGCTGGCAGTCTGCGCTCCTAAGTGGAGTTGACATGGCATGGATTTACAAGCTCACACCGGGTCACAAAAAAGCCAAAAACAGCGCCACCAGGCATGATGCTCAGCTGCCACTTGTGAAATTTGAAATGTTTCAAATGAGAAATGAAAAATATATGTTTGGGAAAACACCAAAGACTTCTTAACAATGTCATGAAGTTATTTCCAATTTACTGGTAATCACTTGATAGAGATTGGTTATTTCTAAACTTGAGATAAAAAGGACAGATATAGTGTGGGAAATAGTCATCACAGGATCACAAAAGTGACGGTTTGGATCGGATCATTGATTTGAGTCACGGATCAGATCTTATTTCAGATCAACAACAACAAAAAGATAAATAGTACTTTGTGTTCATTTATTTTGTAAAAGGCTTGTTCCCATGAAATTAAACAAAATCAATTCAAAATGTCTAATACTTTTTTATCCGTTTAGGATTTAAGAACAAAACTTTTAAGTGCCATATAAGGCAGAAACATTCTCATTTTATACATGGTCCATGTGTAAAATAACAAGGTATTAATGGCTTAAAGGTGTGTTCCTATCATCTAAACAGCTATGTTTGACATTTTGAGTTGAATGTTTCTCTTTTTTAATGGGCAAAAGTTTTTTATAAAATAAATGAAGATAAAGTTCTATTTATCTTTTTTTTGAAATAATAAAAAGGCCTCAAAGTGCAATGTAAGGCACATTCCCTTCCTTTAAACATGGAGGAGTGAATTACAAAGTAGCCTTGGTCCAGATTATTGAAAAATAATTCAAGTAAGCCAGGTACCAGCTGTCAAACTCACTTACCAGCCAGACACACATTGGTAATGCTAACAGCCAGCTGCTAGCCACTTACGTCGGCGACTTCTGCCATATCATACAATGACGTTTCTTAGCGTCTTAAATTAGGGATTGAACATGAGTTCGGGATAGCATTGTGTTTATGTTGGTCGCAACTATAATGGTAATCAAAGCTATGATAAAGAAACGTCTAAAAGGGAAGCCATCATGTCACGATATGGGCCAACTTCAAAGTAAAAGTCTACTAAGGCTATTTGCATTGCCGTCAATGTATTATTTGGTCAATTCTATTTTGAGGTTAGCCTTAGCGTGTTACATTGAGTATATTTCAGCTTCCTTGACATGCCAGTATGGTATTGACTGTGAATGCGCACTTTGTTTTTGTATTTTTTCCACCAACCAATCCGTGGATCATCCAAACCGGCCATGGATCAATGATGATCCGTTGCACAACTAGTGGGAAATAATGCACCTAAAATATTTTCCCTCTCCTCTTCTACTCCTATTCACTTGGCCCCACTTACACGACAACATATCAGGAAATTACATGCATCGTGCAATTACCCATTTATCCAATCAACTTGAATCGACACTTAAGCATTTACATGGCTCTGGGACGAGTCAATTATACGCCTGGGTTCTCTGTAGACTCCCACTTGACAAAATGCTCTGCGTTATGTGGTGGCTCCAAAATCATGCCCTTGCCTGTGATAGAGGAGAGCTGGAGGACAGTCGGTGACTGTGTGAGGTCTCAGAGGGATGTGGAGAGGTCTGGTCCGTGACAAGAGCAGAGACTCTCAGCCAGCACCCCAAGGCCCCAACGATGAGCTAGTCCTTTGGAAGGGCTCCAGATCGTGCTCTTCAAAACGTTTTAGATAATTTGCTACATTGCTTCTTCATCGTCTTCCCTCCCACTACCTAATCCTGTCACCCATGATTGGATGCACAAGCGTAATGCCTCCCCCATTTGCCTGCTTAAATCATGCCCTTGACCTCACAGCACTTGCCCCTCATCATCACCCAGCTCCTATCAGTCCAGACTGGTCCAGTCAGTCGTGGCCAGAGGCCAGATGACCCCTGAAGGCGCCTGCAGCATCGGGGCCACAGCTGAGGAGCTGGAGCGGCTGCCAACCACCAGCTACTTCAACCCTGGCTGTCCGGATGATTGCATTTGTCAAGCCGCCACTCCGTGTCAGCCCGTCACAGGCCTGATCACCGTCAATTAGTGGTTAAGGGAAGAGAAGGGAGGCATTCTGCTTATGTACTGAGAGAAAGTAAAACACGATGAGAGGAAAGTGCTTAATCTTGTCTGGCAGTGAAGAAGCAGTTACCATGTTATTTAGTTTTAGATAATAATATTAATTAGAATGGTTGGCTGTAATTACCTGTCTCATATGGACACACAGCTTTACATTTTAAACTGTGTCATAGACAAAATGGCCAAAATATTTTTAAATACTTTACTATTATTATTATTATTATTATTACTATTATTATTATTATTATTATTATTATCATTATTATTTGTTAAAGACAACACACAATTTGTTCCTTACCATGTAGCTACCCTGAAAAATAAAAACAGTGAAAAGCAGCAGTGTTTATTGAAAATCTGAGTGTAAATGTATTTAATTATGTAATGTGGAAATCTTTTTTTAAATACTGTGCGAAAATAACTTCTGCATGTGAAATCATTCTAAAAATGTTTGTTGCATGTTGAATTTAATGTCACCAGCAGTAACTGAAGCTGAATTTTTAGTCTTATATTTATTTATTTATTTATTTTAGATTTTTGAGTTACTTTCTCCCTCTACTGGTTTAAACGTAGTATTACATAATTTAAAAAAATCATCAGGTCTCAAGGGGAGTCTGTGCTTCACATTATGTAGGCCTAGTGATTGTAAAACAGTAAAAACAGGGCCTTATGCTGTTTGCAGGTTTGTTTTGTTTGATTTAATTTGACAATAGTATATCCTACTTTTCTTCCTTTTTACTTGATGTGACTGCTTCAAACAGACAGAAGAGGGAGCTGAAATCTGATGGGAGGTACTCACTACACTACAAAAAAACAAACGAATGTGGATTTATTTTAAAACACATTATAATTTTTACAGTTATAGGCCTACATGTTTATTTATCCACATTGTGCATGATGCATAACTCCAAAGGTGACAAAAGTACTTCCGCTATTAACAGATAATAGTGTAAAAAAAAAAAAAGGCAAGTAAGGGTAGAAATATTATTTCAACTCCTGTAACTATATGTAAAAGAAAAATGGAAGACTTTTGTTCGTTATAAAATTTTTAAAAGGAACAAGCGACGTGTTACGCCAATTTATATTTGTAAATTGAGAGCTCCAGAATAATTTGCCACGAAGAATTACTACATTCATTTTCTTGTATGACAGTTAGTACATTGTTTGCTCATAAGATCTATACCATTAATATAAAAAATTTAATTTGGCATATTAACTTCTTTGCCTGTATAGCTTTTCATCAATTCATCCACTTGATATGCTTTTCACAACAAAATTGAATTCTTGTGATTTGACAGGAAATTATTTTTCTCTCAGAAATGTTTCATAAGTAATTAATTGCTCATTTGAGGTAAGCAAATCCTTTAAATATAGTTATATAGCAAATATAGTTTAATGATCTCTATTTCTTCTTTTATCAATCTTTTGTATTTTTGTTCTTCTGTTCCAATGATGCTTGCTTTGTTCCAGTCCATGATGTGGTTTTCTCGTTTGCAGTGATCTGATATGGTGGATTTGAGGTTTTCTTGTGTGGTCCTTTCCTTTTCTGCTCTGGTGTAATGTGTTGCTGTTTGTTTGTCACATTCTTTTGGTCTTTTTCTTTTCTATGTTGAAAGATCTTCCTGTTTCTCCAACATAGGTTTTATTGCAGGTTTTGCAGGGTATTTCATATATTACATTGCATTTATTGTCTGGATGTATACTGTCCTTTGGATGCACTAATTCCTGCCTTAAGTTTTTTGTGTGACTTAATTATTGTACCTATATTGTGTTTTTTCATTGCTTGCTGTATTTGTTCTGTGACACCTCTAATATATGGTAAAGTGAGTGTTTCCTTGTATTGATTGTCTGTTCTTTTAATTTTTTTTTGTTCTTTCTTTTGTTTATTTTTTACCTGATTTTTGCCTTTTTATATTGCTCATCGTGGATATTGACAATTTTTGTGTGCTATTTCTGTTTTTTTCCCCCTCTCTTTCTGTCCACCATGTCCGTAATAATGCTTGTGCGAGACTGTAAGACTTGGGGTTGAAGTTGGGAGGGTGAAAATTTGTGAAATTTGAGTATGTGGTAAATAACTCTGAAGATGTTCCAAACAAGGTGAATGTTTTTAATTTAAAATGGCAAGTTTTCAAAAAAAAAGTTTTTTAGCATCTCATTCACGTGAACAGTTTAATTTGCATTGAAAATGTGATATTCTGGGAAAAGGAGCTCTTTTTAATGTGAACTGTAGTTCCTAATTCTGGATTTTGTGAATCTGTTGAAGTTGGAATGCGATGAATTGGTTCCCGGTACACAATGAATAGCCTACATTTTGGACAATGGCCATTGTTATCGTTGTAAAAGTAGAATTATTTGATACAGTATTGGCTTCATCAGCACATCTCTGTTCATTTCTCCTCGCGAGCCTATATCTCTTGTCTTCCTTCTGTGTCTGTTTATTAAATGTTCTAGGTTGAATGAACCCAACATCTTGAAACTCAGTGAAGCGGTCATTTAAGTTGCTAATTGCTTTCAGGATGTCTGCGTTGGACACAGCCTCTTCTTCCTTCCTCGAGATGAGGACATTGTATAACTTCTTTGGGTTAGGACTTTGAGACAGAGATTGAGGCAGAGGTGTACATTAGCTAGAAAATTCTGTAACGTCCATGTCTACCATAAGTCCACCAGGCTTCAAAATCTCCCTGCCTTTGGCATCTCTCGGTTTTATTTCCGCCCAATATCACGAAGCAAAGGCTTCTAATAACAATTGCTAACCTTCAGCCACTTGCTTGTAGGACTTCAAAACAATCCTTTGGAAGCACAAGTCAATTACTTGCAACCAAGAAACGTAACTTAAGACATGTATCGTTCAAAATTTAGTTCTTCAAAGTCTTCAAATCCTTTTAAATAGCTGGTACTATATCAATATTCACAAGCTCAAAAAAATGTGCATATACATGGATCGCCATCTTGCCGACCATCAAGCCTAGCAGAGAATGGACTGTATGCACAAATTGCTGTGACGTATTTCCGGGAAAATCTTATAAGGCACCGCCTTTTCCAGTAATGGCCATTGCCATTTTCCTTCAGCGAACGTCGGCATTTGTCAGCGTTTGGAGTATTTTTTCTTCATTGTTTTTCATGAGTGTGATTGCGTGCATTTGTCAAGGCATCAAAGAAGAGGAGAGACGACAAGGACATCGAGCGATCACTCCTGTGTGCCCAGATAGGTTCTAACTCTGCCTTGTTTTTTCTCTTATGCTGACCAGTGGAGTTATGGGTTGTTAACATTCACACGGATAACTGTAGTTCGAGATCACTAAAGTGTGTGTAAAAACTGAATAAAAAAATTAATAAGAAGAAATGAGCATGTTATGAAGAGTTAGCTGAAAGGTTCCATCTGAAGAGCCAACACCTCCCCCATACCGTCTGACTGGCGTGGGGGTGTACTGAGTGGACTCCAGCAGTCCGGGAGAGGTGCTACAACACATAATTTTACATTTAAAAAAATGTTAATAAACAAAATAGCTTTACTAGCTGTACTGTACTTGTCGAGCCAGCTCACTCTCACAAAAGTTGGAATGCAGATGTAGTCTTTTAACTGAGGCTTTTATTAACATGCCATGTTCCGCTATACTGTACATTCACATAGGAGCGTCCATCCTCTTAATGTGTCCCACCGGTTATCTACCATTAGTTCATAGTTCCTACGACTACTCCCAGTACACCCCCCCCCCTTTAATTTAGAGTCCATTGCTATAATTTTTTCACAGAGTCTTTTTCTTATTATTTAACTGTTCATGCATTTGTAGCCACTAATAGTAAACATACGGAACATTAAATTCAACAACCATCTTGTTTCCTTTAAGTGCTTTTACCAAGTGTCAAAGTTACATTAATCTTCTCCTTTTCTTTTCTTTCCTTTTTTTTGTTTTAAAAATAACAGTCTATAATTTTTTTCTCCAAATATAACATAGAACCTGCCTAGGAAAAGTGTGAGAACCTGGGTCACCAACACTGTGCAGGGATTATTTTGCCCTGTGTGCTATTTTATAAATGGTTATCATAAATCCAGTCTCTGCGGGGTGTGAACAACCTTGTGACCGTGGAGCCTTCAGGAATCTCTCTGATGTGCGATCTGTTCCTCCTGAGGCGTCCAGACGGCATGTCGATGTTGTAGGATTGTAGGGTGTTCGTTGGACTGCTGATTGTTCCCTAGTTGCTTTTGTTCTTCACCCAGACTCTCTGTTCTGGTCTGAGCTCTTGTTTTTTGTCTGAGTTTTGTGTCTCTTGTTGTACCAATAAGCTTGTTTTTGTTTCTGATCCTGGTCTTTGCTCCGGAATAGTTGAAGATTTGGCCATTTTGGTTGAAGTTTATCCTCACTGACGGGCAGTGGTGTCCTAATGTTACGACCCATCAGCAACTGTGCAGGTGATGAGCCATGTGCCAAGGGTGTGGCTCTGTATGCTATGAGAGCTTTGCGTGGATCCTTCCCCTTCTTCAGGAGAGACTTGACAGTGCTTACTGCTCTCTCTGCTTCCCAATTAATTTGAGGGTAGTGGGGAATTGTAGTGACGTGATTGAAATCATAGTCCCTCGCAAAGGCTGCAAACTCAGCTGTTGAAAATTTAGGGCCATTATCCGTAACAAGAGTTTCTGGGACCCCATGCCTTGCAAAAAAAGTCTTCATTTTGTTAATCACTGGGACTGCTGTTATACTGGTGAGGTTTGCAACCTCAATGTATTGAGAAAAGTAATCTATTACCAACAGGTACATGGCACCATTCCACTGGAACAGATCTGCCGCCACTCGCTGCCATGGCCTGTTAGGTAGTTGCGTCATCATGGCAGGCTCCGGTGCATTGTGAACCTCCCGCGCACACACTGGACAGTTTTCAACTTTGAGTTTGATTTGCTGGGTTAGACCAGGCCACCATAAGGAATGATGTGCTCTAGCAATGCATTTTGTCATGCCCTGGTGACCTTCATGTATTATGTTCAGTATTTCCTCCTGCATGCTGGCTGGAATTACAAGCCTTTCACTTTTCATCAATAATCCATCAGCAACAAGCAGGTCCTGGGGGTACTACCAGTACTCTTGAAGTTCAGGTGGGAGAGCTTTCCTGCTGGCAGGCCACCCTGTTTGTACTAAGTCCACTTCCTGTGCTTTTCTGTTTGGTGTAAGTTTACTTTCTGTTGCTGGCAACTGTTGCAAAATCTGGTTGATTGACACACACACATCTTCTTCCAACTGCTTGTTCTGCGCATTGTGGGTGGAGATTGGATGCGTGCTCTGGACTGTGCACCAGCCGTGATTAAGTTCTTTCCTGGGACATGCTCAATTTTATATGTGAAGCAAAGTAGTCGCAATCTGAAGCTCAGAATAAAGAGGTGGAAAGTCATCAAGAGTCCTTCTGCCTAGTAGTTAAATGAGTGGTTTATGATCTGTCTGGATCAAAAAGTCCATTCCTACCAGGTAAGACTGGAACCGTTCACATGCCCAGGTCAGCGCAAGTGCCTCTTTCATGATTTGTGCACATCTGCGCTCGTCACGCTGCGTGAAATGAAAGCCATAGGACGCCATTTACCTGTTGGTTGCTTTTGTGACTGGACTCCTCCTATCCAAAGGAGGAAGCGTCCGCAGCTACTTTTGTCTCTCTGTTCAAACAGTACTGGGCAAGGACTGTAGGTGACTCGTCAAAAACGTGCTGCTGTGCTGCCCCCCATTCACAGGCGGTGTTTGTTTTAAGGAGCTCTTGTAGTGGCTGTGTGGGCTCCGCAACACGCGGGGAAAACTTTCCAACATAGTTGACCATGCCCACAAACCTTTTCACATCTGCAGCATCTTTGGGTGTAGGCATCTCGGTGATCGCTTTAATTTTTCTAGGGTCTGCCTCGATGCCATGCACTGTTACAGTGTGACCCAGAAACATGACTCCCGAATACTCGATGGAGTCTTTGGTCATGTTGTTTTCTGGTGGACCCAAAAACCAGTATGTCATCTGCATGACACAACGTTCCCTCCAGTCCTGTCAACATTTGTGTCTCTCTTGAAAGTGCTCAGGTGCTGAAGATATTCCGAATGGCAACCTTTTGTAGCACTACCTTCCAAACGGTGTGATAAATGTGGTCAATGGAACTGATTCTGGATGTAGAAGCACCTGCCAAAATCCAGCCATAGCATTCAATTTTGTGAAGACTGTCTGCAGTTTTTTTGACAGCCCCTGGTTCTGTATGCCCACCACAAGCCTATCTCTTATCATTTTGTCCTGCAGCTGTCCATATTGTCAGTTTTCTGCTAACTTGTAGACTGCAGCAATGAAGGACTCAGCTGACTCCCCTGGTTCTTGACATCATTTGTTAAAACGTGCCCTCTCATTTATCACATTGTGTTTGACAATAAAGTGCTTATCGAAGGCTTCTTGCACATTCTTATAATTCTTAAGCTCCTCCTCGCTCAACCCGAGAGTGCTAAAAAAAATCATCTGCTTTGTTGCCCATTGTGTACACTAAAGAGTTCACTTGATTATTTTCAACTTTACCCTTCCCCCGTCCCTGTCCGCCTTCCTCCCCCTCCCCTGGACCGGGGGCTCCATCCGTGGCCCGGGTCTCAAGGCTCCTGGGGCCGGGCGGGCGGGTGGTGGTGTTGTGCCTGCCCCGCTCCGGTGGGCCTCCTGGCACCTCGGCGGGCCCCAGAATCCGGGGGGTGAGCCCTATCGCCCCGCCGGGCTGGTCCCATATGCCCGCCGGGGTGGGGGGTTGGGTGGGGTGTTCAGGGGAGGTGGGTGGGGGGGTTGGTGTGCGCCTCCTGCCCCCGCCCGGTTGGGAAGGACCCCGCTGGTCGCTCCTCTTAACTCACTGCACTAGTTTTGCACAACACACTTTGGCAGAGGTGGATGGGGGGCAAGGGAGCAGGGGTGGGAGGGAGGTCTGTTGGCCGGTGGGGTGCCTGGCGGGCTTGCCGTGCCCCGTTCTGCTGCGTTGAGCTGGGAGCACGGGCCGTGATGGGGTGGGTGGCGCTCCTGGCTCCTGGGTTTGCCAGTGGCCTTTATTTCTGGAGTAAAACAGCTTCCCACTGTTTACAGTGAGAACAAAATGGACCAGAATGAAACGACAAAGTCCCGATAGCTAGGAGGGAATTTGTGTCAAATCATGATGCTCACTTCTGGCACAAATTAAACAATGTCGTTTGCTCTAGTTTCACACCTTAACCACTGAGCCACTGAAGCACCCTTGGATGTAAGTGTAGAGTGATTTTACATACACTACTCACAAAAAGTTAGGGCTTTTGGGTGATATTTCAGGACGAGCCTAAAATGCATTGAAGCCTTTACAGGTGAACTTAATGTGACCTTCTCTAAGCTTTGGAATGCACATGTCCAACTGTTAAGTGTTTCTTTTTGCATAAGTTGCTGTTCTCTAACAAGGAGCTTAACGGCAAAATTCACAACAGGTGTTTGATCCTTGAATTGAACAATAAATGTCCTGGTTCAATTAGAGCTGGTGTTTAAACAGTCGTCCTCATCATGCATTTTGACATCATGGGGCCATATTATATATATATATGATATTGTGATGCTTCAAACAGGATGTTCGCAGACGGAAGTGGCCACTGAGCTTAGAGTGTCATCAGCAGGTTGCAACAGAGATACCAAGAGACTGGAAGAGTCACAGAAAGAAATAGAAGTGGACGTCCTCTTTAAAACTCTTCTTAAAACACATTTTTATCTTTTGGCTTTTGACTCAGTGTGAGACTCAGTATCAGTTTAGTGTTTTGTGGGGTTTACTGTTTTAATTTACAGTGTAAAGAGTTTTTTGTTGATGTATGAATAATTTTTGCTCCATGTAGAAGACTTTGCATACAGCAGCGGTTGTTTTAAAGTGCTCTATAAAAAAAGTTGAGAGTTGAGTTTCCAACATACTGATGAGACCTGAACATGGATCATAAGCTTGAGTTTGATCATAGGTCAGCATGTTCATGAGAAGAGGGCAGGTAAAAGTGAATGAAGTTAGGAAATGTTTTAGGCAGCATGTCAGTAGCTGTGGTAGACTTTCACACAATTAGTGTGATCTGGCATTGTTCAATTATCTGTTTTGGTGCAAAAGGTATCAATCAAATGATCCAAATGTCAGCAAGGCATATATGTGCAGGTTGGCTGGAATAAATAGTTCCGAATTGGTTATTAGATTTGTTTGGAAGATTGAGCTTGTTGGCATGTGTAATAACAAGACAGCCACAGTTTCTTTTTCAGTGAAATTGAAATGTTGCTTATTGTGGATGTGGCGATGTGGTGCCTGATGATGAATTGTGCAATATGTTGTAGTAAAAAATAGAACTGGACATCTCAGCACAAATAAAATTGGTACTTACTAATCCTAAACATTGTTGGGAATTTTTGTTCACAACGCTGCAGGAGAAAAATGGGTTTAGTGACTGTTGTAATAAAATTATTCTAACAAATGATCTGCTACTTCTTCTCATTTTGTTTAATTGAAACAAGAAATAATCTAATTGCACCATAGAGCCTGAAAAAAAAAATGTTCATTGGAAAAAGAGAACAATTCATAATCCTTTACCATTACATAGTGTCATTCATCTGAAATCAAATGTATAGGTTATTTGTGCATATCTGATTTGATGTTGTATTAGAGGAAACAAAGACGCCAGGTCTTGTTCCAAACGATAATGCCGTTTGATTGCTGCCCCGGTTTTATATGAAGCAGTAACCCCCTCTCAGCCAACGGCTTTCCTCAAGGGCCCGCAAATTCCTTAGTGATCCCTCCATCAACTTCTAGTCGCATTTGTTAACATTGTCTTGGGGGAGTACAAAGAAATGTGGCAAAATCTAAATCAGCAAAGTGCAATACAGAGAGACAAACAGCAGCTTGGAACAGCACAGCCATAATAGTTGTATGTTTATAATTGTTCAAATATTGAAAACTGCTTCTATTTGCAGTTAAAATTGGCACACACGGTTGTGTCGATTTGAAGAGGGAATCTGCCGCAAAAGGTAGAATATCTATAAATATGACCTGACAACACAAACTTGAAAAATTGACCAGAAAAAAACAATTTGCATACATCTTTTTAAGTTCTTTCATGCCACAAGATTACTTTAGTATAACGTACCACATTTGTAACCTTCAATTTAAGTCCAAGATGAGCTTTCTATCTGAAGTCATAGCACCTGACCAAAATACTCCACTGTACCCTAAATTGGAAAGACTGAAAACTCCAGAATTACCATTCCAAATGGGATTAAGCTTTCTTTTTTTTGCATCTAAATAAAATCTTAAACAATATTTGAAACATGGGTTATGTAGTACTATACTATCTGAAGTGAATTACATAAAAAGTGAATAATGTTATGCCCTAAGGTGAACCAGGGTATCAAGGCGCAACTTTAAACATGATCACACAAAATCCGGGAACCATATAGGAGATTTAAAAAAGAACAAGATACTGACAAGGAATAAAAATGACTTGTAAAGTTTCGGTTCTTTTATCTTGAATGCTCGCTATACTAATAATAACAACCAGGAGACTGCATATTCTCAGTTGAACTATTTACTGGTTGCCAAAAAGATCGAGTGCACAGCTGTGGAGCCTTATCTGCCGAATGCGGAAGAAGGTCTGTTCTATTCAAAATGGTCTCTACTCTTATACTGTCTTGGCCGCCCACCCACATGGCGGACGGCTCAGCCTAGCCCATGTGAAAATGTGTGACTTGATGGTCTTAACTGGTTTCAACTGGACAAGTGTGCCAGAGTGCAGATAGATAGAAAGGTGCCAAGCCCAGGACAGGACACAGAGACACAATGGCCTAGCTCAAGTCGCCTATCTACTCATTAGATATTTGAAAAGTTTCTTAACAATAGATTAATATTCTGTGTAGCCAAATGGAGAAATCGTAGAGTACATCTTAACCATAACATTGAACTATGATAAAATTAGAGCTGTCAAACGATTAATTTTTTTAATCTGATTAATCACATCTTAGAATTTTGATTAATCACGATTAATCGCTTAATAAAAAAGGCTTTTTTTATCAACATTTTTTTCCCGCCAAATTTGAAGATCACCAGGTTATGTGTTAATTCTTTTGACATTTAATGTTATGAGGACATCTTCAAAAAAAAAATTGATCCACTGCACCCGCTCATCCTCCTCTTTTTCGGTTAATTACTTAAATAATTTAAAATGGGAAAAAAATTAGCCCAATATTTTGACATGAACAATATTCGAAATGTGATACGCAAACATTTATTAAACGCTTCACCTTAATGCATGTAATTATGTTTATTGCTCAAACACAACCTGTGCTACCTTAAACGTAGTCATCCACTGTCACGCTACAGGATAATCTATGGTCAAAATTAATAGTGCGATTAATCTGCGATTATCTTCCCTTCTACTCGTACCATCTTCCCTGTCCCTGCTGAAGAAAAGGCTATACAAACAATTTACACCGGCACATGAGAACTACTCATCCTTTAGTTCAATTGGAGGAAAAAAGGCAAATAAATGAACCTGATAATGAAGGTGCTACTGCAACTGTTACTGCTGCGGCTGCAGTGTCTTCAGCATCATCCAGTGCACCACCACAACAACGGAAAATTACAACCCAGAGGTTTCTGGGCCAATTTTTGCAAAAGTCAATGACTCCAGCAAGACAGAAGGCAATTGATGAAGAACTGGCTAAAATGATTGCATGTGATTTCCAACCATTTTCAGTTGTGGAGGACAAAGGATTCAGAAGGTTTATTCATTCACTCAATCAAAGTAGGAAAACACTCTCCCAAAAAATCAGCCCAGGCCTGTATGGCAGAGAACGTGCTTCACAAGAGAGGGTTAAAAAAGCCACAGCAGTTTGTCTAACAACGGACAGCTGGACTTCCAGAACCCCCACATCCTAATTGTCAGTTACATGTCACTTTGTTGAAAGTTTCAAAATGGTGTCCTGTCTTCTGGATTGTTTTGAGTTCAGTGAGAGACACACTTCTGACAACTTGGCTGTAGAACACTGTTTTCTGGATGCTGATTTTTTATTTTATTTTTATTTTACACATTTTAATTTATATTTTGCTGTGCGATTCTGTTTGTCTGTTGTTTCACTTGAAAATTGTTATTGTTAAACCTTATTTAAGTTCATTTGTAAATAGTTAAATGTTAATCTAATTTGTTTCTATTTGAGTTTATAGTCGAGTTTATAAATAAAAGTGTATTTTATATGACAGACATTTGATATAATGCAATTTTTTCACATTAGTAATTCATATTGCGCATAGTTTTAAATTGTTGTTGGTAATATATTTATTTAAATGACAAAAAATCTAAAGAGACATTTGGGAGCCGAAAGAGCCGGCTCTTTTTAGTGAGCCGAACCAAAAAGAGTTCCCTAAAAAGAGCCGGAATTCCCATCACTAGTAGCAGTGTGTTCAGAAATTAGGGGGACAATGAAGAACCAAAGAAGAAGAAAACAACAACAATCACAGCGATTTATCAAAAACAAACAGTCTAGCTTGCTGAGATGTGGCAGTTAATTGTTGGGTACAGTACCAATAAAAAATGAACAGAAAAATAATAAAAAGCATGTGCTCTTACCTGAATCAAGCCAAATGTAACGTAAGACATTTTTTATGCTACTTGCTCTATAGGAAAATCCTTATTGTGTTATGTAAAATGTAAATTTCATGTACATTTTACATAATCATTTTTATTTATGTAAATTTGTTGTTCATAAATGATTCTTCATACACAAATGTCAAAACGTTTTCATGGTGATTGGCATTGGCATTGCAGACAAACAACAGTTTCATTGTGTGTGATGTATTTTTTAGCCATTATTTCAATTAAGAATTTTATAATTGATACAAACACACACACACATATCTACATAGACTCCCTCTAACAATTTCCTGAGCTATTCATCTACTTTAAGCACCCTTCCCCCCAATCCTCCACATATGGCTGCTCGGTGGTGACATGGGTTCGAACCCTCAAGTGGTAGTCGATAGTAGGGGTGTGAATTGCGTAATGCCTGGCGATTCGATCGGTATCACGATTCGATTATTATGTATTTAACAAACAGGTTGCAGTCTGTTTCATATTTGAACTTCACTGAAATAGCTAGGCTGAATACTTTTGCACACCCTACATTTCAGTTTTTTTGTTATAAAACAAGTTTGAAATAAGATAGACACTTTGTTTCACTTCAAGATTTTGTGCTACTTGGTGTTTAACTTTCACATAAAATGTCAATAAAATATATTTATGTTTGTGGTCGTACCGTGCCAAAATGTTGAAAAACTCAGGGGGATGAATATTTTTTCAAGCCGCTGTACCTGGAAGTTGACTCTTCTTATATGCTGGAAGAGGACTTTCTTGCAAGATGGGGAGGTGGAGAGGTCAACCGACAACAGGTCAACAGCATCTTCCAGCACATAAGATTAGTCAACTTCCAGGTATGTGTCTGGAAGAAGGCTCATGAACACCACCCAGAGATCCCATCCCCTCTCGATCCATTGATTTCACATGAACACAGAGACTGGCAAGTTAGAACCACTATGGTTTGAGGGTGACGTCCTCAAAGCCACAGGTGTCAGAGTACGGTCCTCGAGGGCCTGAGTCCTGCATGTTTTCAAGGTTTCTTTACCTGATTCAATGATCAGGATCATTATCAAGCTCCTGCAGAGCTTGCTGATGATCTTAAGTATGAGTCAGCTGTGTTGAATGTGGGAAACCTCTAAAACATGCAGGATTCAGGCCCTCGACAACCGAACTTTGATGCCACTGCCCAAAGCCCTTGTCGATATCTTGGCAGAAGAGCAAACAGACGAGGATGATTTAGCAGCTGATGAAATCCATACAAATATGGATGATGATCAGGAAGAGGAAGAAGAAGATGATTAAAATCCAGTTATATTTTATCATAGTTCAATTTTATGGTTAAGATGCACTTTACTATTTCTCCATTTGGCTATACAGAATCTTAATCTATTGTTAAGAAATGTTCACGTCATTTTTATTCCTTGTCAGGATCTTGTTCTTTTCTAAATCTGTGTGTGTGTGGGGGGGGGGGCGGGGGTGTATAAATGAGCACACTATACTATACAGCACCATAATTAAGAATTGTATTTACAACGAGTTCTTTAAAAATTTAAGTAACTGGCCAGACAGCAAAGTATCTAAGTGGCACATTACTTCACTTACAATGCTTTTGAGCTCAAATCAGCTATCAATGTTGAATGTCATCTGCTATCAAACACCCCCGTTCTGTTACAAGCCAGCCAGTCCTAAAGAGTAGTATTTATAGATAGAGTGTTGCAGTGCGCGCTCTTTGACACAAGTGGGCGGTATTGGTCCAGGGAGTGAATGGGAGCTGTGGAGCTTGCTCTCAGCGCACTGTGCGTTGGTGGAAAAGTTGAAATAAAGTTTGTGCGAAAGCAGCAAAAAGGGAACATGCCTGTTCATTCTCTGTTTCACGGTCAAGAGGTCACTGGACAGGGGAAGATGATTTTATGCTTACTCTCATTCTCATATTTTACATTCCAATTTTACCGATTGCACCTCATTACAACCCCGTCTGGAAAGACATGTGGCCCACATTTGGCATAAGTCCGGCACAGGTGGCATTCAGTCGTCACTGGCATAAGGCATGTGGATCGAACATGGCCCAGGAGCGGCAAGGGAGGCACCGGCTTGACTCTGGCAAACCAGATGTGGGCCAGTTGTTGAGTGACGCATCTGGCCCAGAAATCAATTTACAACTCTGGGCCATATATGTATAGCCAGTCTTGTCCCACCCTTAAATGCAGTTTCAGATTATTTTTTTCTACACAGTCTTATTTTGCATCACAGATGAAAGAATAATTTTATTACATCATCACTCACACACACATATCAATATGTTTCTGGTCAAACAATCAAAGTTTATGTATGAATTCAGCAAATGAACTTTCATGAACCTCCCAGAGAGAAGTTCTTCGAAGGTGAACATTCGTTCGCCATTTCTTTGTAGCGATTCAAGAGTAAGTATTTTATTTCCCTATGTTTTACATTTGACATTTTATGGCTTTATATTGACACAGGTACTGACTTGACTTGACAGACATTGGTGTGTGTGGTTATCTAGATTTTCCCTGTATTAGTTCTTAGTTTTAATGCCATCATATTTAGTTAGGTGCACTCACTGGCCGATCAGAGAAAATCTTATTTTATCTGACCAGAGTTTTGTTTCAACCCAAAACGCATAAACATTAAATCTAACACTTCTCAAATCAAAACAACTATGAATAGTTTCATAGGAAAGATATCATTTATTACATTTAGTGGAAACCTGATTCAGAGATAAATGTTTTAGTGGGCAATATTGTATTGAAGCTATTTTATTGAACTGAGTATGTACCAAATTATCACTAGCACCAAATATTATATTGTTCTGGGATAATATTCAACTTGCACTGTAAAACATGCAGAGCTTAATTTAACGTAGGTAGTTTTTATAGTAACACTCCAAATTGTCCATAGGTGTGATTGTGAGTGTACATGGTTGTTCGTCTCTGTATGCCCTGCGATTGGCTGGCAACCAGTTCAGGGTGTACCCCGCCTATTGCCCGAAGCCAGCTGGGATAGGCTCCAGTGCCCTCTTTGAGGACAAGCAGTTAAGAAAATGGATGGATGGTTTTTATACTGTAGTGTTGTGTGGCATGTATACTTAGTATGTTGTGTGAAAAAATACAGATTTCTCAGCTTATGTTGTAAATATCTATTATATGTCTCATTCAATTTGAATTTCATCTAGTTGATTTATTATTTGCATGATGTCTACTTTGTAAAGTACAGAATTACCATTTAAACATGTTCTTTGATCGCTGTTTCACAGCTACGCCACCAGGTGACGGGCCAATTTACTAGCCAGATTGACACACATACACACACATGACGTAGAAGAAGTATCTCAAATTGCAGAGAGCTGTGCAATGAGCATGAATCCAAATGCGTCGGCGTTCTACCAACAGAATGTCAATGTGTATCACCATGTCCGTTGTCAATTGGGTCGCTAAGAGGTGGTTTGACTGAAGAAATTGTTACGAATCATCCTAAACGTTGAAGCTAAGTTGCTCATCCTAACGGCCTATTAGCAATGAGAGGTAATGCAAGCCTTTGTGTATGTTGCTAATATGCTTGTAAGCTAATGAACTGTGGCGGAGCCAGACTTTTATAAATGGAAGGGGGGGGGGGGGGGGTTCTTACCTCATTTGAAGTCATGTCTTTGTTTGTAAACTGTGGCTGTCACTTTAAGATCAAGCATGTACTACCACGAACAAGCCTGACACAGATGCTGCAGTTACGCTTTGGGCCAGAGGTGGCAGTTGCAACTAAAAAAGTGACATACAGCGCAATGATCCTTTAAAACAACGCTTAGCAACTATCAGTTTATGTTGATTATGGCGGCGCCATATAAACAAAAGCAGTAATGTTATGCCTGACGGAAGACCACATTTCCCATAAAGACAAGCGCATTGCGTCGTTTTTTGAGCTCACGCCAGTCAAATTGACTTCTGACTTTGTAACGAATGAGGAAAGGGGGAAGTGACGTATGCCATAAAGCAGTCAGCACATTTTTAGTTTTTTGTGTGATAGTGTTCCTACTATCTTCTTCAAAGTTGTTTAGTGCCAGTAAAAATGATACAGACCCCCTCGTATGGAGGTAAATATGGTGCAGAAGACACTTGTACCTGTAAAAAAAAAATTGTAGTTGTATTAAAAAAGAATTTGCACCTGTAGAAAAAAGTATACATTTGTATCTGTAAAAGTTGTGATTTGTAACTGTAAAAAAAAAATTGCATCTGTAAAAAACAATTGTATCTGTAAAAGAAATAATTGTATCTGTAAAAAAAATGTGGTATCTGTAAAAACATTTTTTTTTTTAGAAATGACAACTTGTAGTCAAAGAAGTAGCCACTAGGAGTCACAAGTGTTTTTTCTGCTGCTGTCCAGTCACTTGACTTTTGCACCACATCTCTTGCTACAGATGGTGCAAAACTGATTCGTACTTGTAGAGCGCCGTGATTTGTACTCGTAGAAGAAGAGGGCGGGCTCTGGAGGATTTGGGCGGGCTAAAGCTCAACCTCATTGGTTGAGCGAACAACAGTGGGTTGATCTCAAATGACGCCACGTTTTATCAATAATATGCACAAGTCCGAAATACCAAACAAACAGAGTAGCCACACCAGTTTGAGCTTTAGCCCGCCCAAATCATCCAGAGCACGCCCTCTTCTTCTACGAGTACAAATCACGGTGCTCTACAAGTACGAATCAGTTTTGCACCATCTGTAGCGAGAGATTTGGTGCAAAAGTCAAGTGACTGGACAGCAGCAGAAAAACCACTTGTGACTCCTAGTGGCAACTTCTTTGACTACAAGTTGTCATTTCTACAGGTACAAATCACGACTTTTACAGATACAAATTTACACTTTTTTCTACAGGTCCAAATTTTTTGTTACAGGTACAAATCTCGACTTTTACAGGTACAATTTTTTTTTCCCAGTTACATTTTTTTTTAATACAATTTTTTTTTAAAAATTCACAGGTACAAGTTACTTTTGCACCATATTTACCTCCATACCCTCGGGCCATGGCTAAGGTACCATTCAACTAGTTTTAAGTCGATGTTTTATTAGAAGAGTTATGAAAATATTTGATTAAGGTTGAAAAGTTCCTTAGTGCTACTTAAACAAAAAATAATAATTCTGTATATTCTTCAGCAAGCAATGATTGACCTGAGTATGCAGTCATCCAAAATACATTGCAAACGTGTTTGTTATGTAGACAATGTGCACTAACTAACTGCTTGGGGCTATAAAAATATCTTCCATGAAACGTTTTTGAACAGCAGCAATTGGGGTGCTGATAGATCAAAAATGCGAAGATATAAACAGTATAATGGCTCTTCATACCACGTGAAAGGTTTTGAAAAGGCAACAGCAATCACACTTAAATTGAATCACACCTACAGTATTGTATCGCGTGACTTTTACCTTGCACATGCTGCAGGGTGCTCATTATGTGCACCAACTGTTAATTAGGTAGTTTATTCATTACTTTGAATGAATGCAGAAGATAATGATGACAGAGTTTTGTGTTCTCATCAGTTGTCTGAGTCAAACTTATTGATTCCTTCATGTTGAGGTCAAGCTCCCTCCCCTGTACATCACAGCTCAGTATCCCTAAAGCAAATCAAACAAGCTTTCATTCCCTGAGCTGCAGTATGTCAATGTGAGTGTGTCCTGGATACTTCCAGGAAAGTCCCACATTTAAAATCAAATTACCTGTGAAGAAAACACTTTGCAACCAGTACAGGGTGACAGGTTGTTCACGTTGTAGCATTTAGCAGAGGGCAACGGGTGTGTTGCTCTTCTAAATTGGCTGTGAACTCTTTCTGTTGACTTCTTAAAGTATTCTAGCAAATGCTGTAATTGAGGTTGCTCGTTTGCCAGTGACAGATGCTCCTAAGCTCTTGGTCAAAGTCTGCAAAATGAGAAAATGAGTAATGTGCTGTTATTTGTATTCATGTACCATTTCATCCATCCATCCATCCATTTTCTATCCTGCTTATCGGCTTCAGCATTGCCAGTGAGTTTGAGACAATCCGAGCTATTTCAGGCAAAAGACAGACTACACCCTGGACAGGTTATCAATCAATCACAGGGGAGACAGCTATTCCCACTCACATTCACACTCTCTTTGTGTGGGAACTGAACCCATTTAAAATGAGTGGGAATTCAAAATCGGTTCTTTTTGAGAACTGGTTCCCAGTTCTACTCATTGTTTGCAAATGAACATGTTCATAAATTTTTGGTGACAACAAAAACCATTAAAACTGTTTGTCAACATCTTTGCGACCTTTAACAAACCCTGACGAAAAACCAACATTCGCTACGCCTTCACCACTAAGTGAGATACTTCCTTTATTTTGCAAATGAGTGATGATTGATCTGTGCAATTTTCAATAAACAGTGTATTGTAATACCATATTTTTTTTTAAAAAAAAAACGTCTTACTACATTCACCATTCTTTGAAAGTTTAGATTTCCCTCGTTGATACTAAGGAATTCCTGTAGCCACTGAGTGCTTGTAATATGGTTCACCGAGCTTAAAGTATCTGCGGATGACATAGTGATGTTCTGCATATTTTAAGGAATCTCTTTGATTGGCCACGAATTAAGTCAGACGTGACCTCTCCCACAGTGGCGCCAATCTCATTCTCTCAGCTCTGCCAGCCTGCGAAGTTACCAAAAAGGTCTTACCTTGACATATGACATATGACAGAAGTAAAAGCGAACCTAATACCAATAATGATAATCCAATGAAACTGAAAACACTCAAAAGTTACAGTAACTTTCATGGTGATATCTCTTAAGATCCCTTTTTAGACATCCACTTATTTTTTTTGAATAACAAAAAAATTAGTTAGGAGTTAATCCTTTCAAGCTTGGTGAACTCGGCTCTCATACAGCACAACATCATCTTTGTTGACATCTTTCATAACAGTATTTATGACAGACTTTGAGAGAGAAAAAAATAGCTAAACATGCAGTAAGAATGTTCTGGCTAATGAGTTATTGTGCCTCCATCCATGCATCAATCCATCCTGCTGCTTGCTTATCGTCTCTTGCAAAGCAAACAGCATAGGAAAACCAGTAAGTATACAGAATTAACTTTTCCGATTGCTTGTGATTACATTCTTACGATCCAAATGCTCATATTATTCAACTCCCCTTTTAATTAAGTAGGTAATCCTCCATCATGGCCTCCTCTCAAATAGCACAGATGCTGCCAGGAGAAGGCAAGCAGCAGAAAGACACTTTGATCCAAATGAAGAATGAGCTGGGCGATATCTGCAGGGTGCATGTTGCGTCAGACATGATCGAAATACAAGGTGCTTCCAAGAAAATTCGAGCAGAATGTCTTACTTTAGTTCCTCATTTGTCCACATTAATCAAGATAGTCCAGATGGCATTACAAGAAATAGGAACGGCTGCACTGTGCTAAGTGCCATCACCTCTAAAGCTACTGAGTCCATAAGGAGTCATCAGGACCAGTTCAGTTACAACATTTTCTCTGGGTCTTTTGGTGATGGGTCCAAATAGACGCCTTTCTGTGACTCTTCCAGTCTCTCTGTATCTCTATTGTAACCTTCTGTGGATGTGGCACCCTATGCTCAGTGGCCACTTCCCTCATAAAACAGCATGTCAAAATGTGAACAGCATAATGAAGAGGACTGTTTTAAATAGCAATTCTAGTTGAACTAGGAAATGTATTGTTGATCGAATGCCAGTGTTTTTTGCTGTTCAAAAATCAAGTTGTGCAAGTACTGGCACATTAAACATTTGGACATGAGAATATCACTAACTTTTTGAGTAGTGTATCTAGCATCAAAATGAATGGTGACCTTTGGAGAAATACAGTACTTATGTACTATTTTCTCTCAGTTAGCAATCATGAGAGGGCTCAAATGTGACAGGTGGAAAGAGGCCTAAAAAAAGACAAATGTTGTATTACCTGCTGCCATTCAACTGCATTCATTTGACAAAATCTCATCTGGTGTCTGCTGCAGTTAATCCATGTGTGATTCCTTCTATGCCATCTAGCAGCCTACACAGTAAATTCTGTAGAGTAAATTTGACTCTATTTATAGTGGAACCAAATAGACTCAGTTTTAGAGTAATATTTACACTTGGAAGAGAGTAAAATAAAGAATTGAAAAAAAATAAAATAATAAAAAAGTCACTCAAGGGTTGAGGAACGGACTCATGACCTTCAGCATGGGAGACAGCCGATCGACTCCCTGAGCCATGCAGCTCTTGTTGTGTGCTAGCATACCGCTCGTGTCAGCTGGAAACTTCCTAACTCCAAGAGATGTTTTTGGTCTTCTCTTGTAGGTAGGCAAACAGTAGATGGGGCATAGCTCAGGCGGTAGTGTGGCAGTCTCCCAAACTGAAGGTTGGGAGTTTGTTCATCAACCCTTGAGTGACTTTTATTTTATTTTATTTCAATACTTTGTTTTACTCTCTTCCAAGTGTAAATATTAGCCTACTCTAAAACAGAGTCTATTTGGTCCCACTCTAAATAGTCATATTTACTCTCAACAGACTCAAATTTACTCTAGAGAATTTACTGTGTAGTAAAGAAGTTCCAGTCTATCCCAAAGTGATTTGAAGACTGACCGGCATGGTAAAAGAAAGTTGGCAGTGTGAACATTATCATGAACATTTTAAAGCAGAGAGGGACACGATTCTTCGGATCAATACATCATATATAAACAAAAGGTGTACCAGATGAAAAACAAGAGTCTTAAGTTATATATTTTGCATTCATGTCATTGTCATATTTAGTGTCCATGCATAGTGTGAACAAGTGACATTTTGCCCCACAATGGGGTAAGTTGTCTCACGGTATGGGTTAAGATGTCACATTGGATTTTACAACTAATGAAACTCTTCTAACCAGTCTATAAGAAATTGATGCAAGAAATGATATATGGACAATGCTTGTTTGAAAGTATATAAAGTTAAATTATTTTACTTTGGGTTGTGCTCAACAGTAAACTAGTGCTCATCTCAGCTCAAAATGTGCTATTCTCTTCTCAGACAGGACACGACCCCTGACCATATATACTGTATATATATATATATATATATATATATATATATATGAAGAAAACTAGTATTCCACTTTTTAGTTGTGCCTTCTGGCGGAGAAATCAATTCCAATGTGACAACTTACCTGTGTGACAACAAGCCCTGGTCTTCCTATAATGGACGGCATGAAGACCTCCACTCGCGAATGATGTAAAGTTGGCCGCTGTTAAATGCGCACTGCATTCCTCTCACGATCCATCTGGAACGATCATATTGCTTGTGTTTCCTTAAAAAGTATGAAAGTTGTTTTCAAGCACGCTGAAAGAAAGTAAATGTGGGTGTATTCACCCGTTAAAACCAAATTAAGGGACATCAGAAAATTGAATGGAGTTGGCACTTCTTCATATTTTCACCTCTGGTATTCTCTGTTAATGAGCTGCACTTTGAAACCGAATACAACAATTGCAATCATGAGTGGGTGAACATGCATGGCACTTCTTTCTACAAGATGGCATAAAGTATAATTAATATGTTTATTTCTTTTATCCACATTTTTGGGGAGATGCTCTAAGATTGTTTTTTTGTGTGAATGTTTTAAGGTAAAGTATATAATATATAAGGTAATATATATTTTTAAATAACAATTAAAACGTTAAAGTATTTGGTTATTTACTCTTAAGGTGAAAGCGCTTTTCAGCATCTCGTCAACCACATGTTTAATAATGCTCTCTCTCTCTCTCTCTCTCTCTCTCTCTCTCTCTCTCTCTCTCTCTCTCTCTCTCTCTCTCTCTCTCTCTCTCCCTCCCCCCCACCCTCACTTATTAGTCTGCAGCAGCATCCTCTGTGACACACAGAGGCAGTCCTCCTCTCCTCCTCTCTTCACTCTCCTCTCCTTCCAAGCACGCATTTATCACTCACTCTCTCCGCCTCTCGCCAATGGAGGAGTCTCTCGCTTGTGGAGCCGGTCAGTATCTTGTCGTCCTTTCTGAAAAATTCACCGGGCGAGGAGAAAAGGACAAATGCTGATTTTCGCCGTAAAGCTGCCCCCATTCATCTTCGCGTCTTTGGAAGATATTTGCGGTGCGTGGATAGAAAGAAGCTGCTGAAGTGGTCGTCGTCGCTCCAGCGGAGCAGAGGATAGGCTTCAAGCCAAGGTAAAAACTGTTGTTGCATTCAACTCTCACACGTAAAGTAAACACTGGAGGAAATGTTGAATTTAGATGTCAAGTGACTCACCAACGAAGTAAAATTTTGACTCAGTGATTATCTGTAAAGACATAACAGTGGTTAAGGACAGTTCATATGCAAAATAATGTACCACGGTTTGTTAACAAGACGCACGCACGCACACACACACAGACACACACACCATGGTCGACCACTAATTACAAGATAATTATGCTCAATAACTATGCTCATTTTTGATTGACACTGCCAGAGTGAATGTTTTGTTGCTTGATGATACAACCAAAATATTTGAAACAGCTCCCATGATGATGCAGTGCAGTTGTACACAACAGCAAAAATACAATCACTTATTAAATTGAGTTCAGTGTATATAGTTAAATGACAATCAAAAGGTAAGCATTATAGCTTTACCAACATTTTTGGAGCAGCTCCTGTATTTAATTTTAATAGTCAATTGGTTGGTTGTTGATTTTTTTTTTCATTCCGACAATGCAAATGAAAAAAGAATACTAGAACAAAAAAAACAGCATAGAAAGAAAACAGAACTGCAATTTTACATACATGTTGGAAAAGGGGCGGGAAGAAGTACAACATTTGATTCCAGCCCATTTCCATCAATTTCCTGTTATGTTGCGCACTTGCGGGTCAAATTGAGCCATTGTAAAATTTCAGTCCTTTTTAAGTAGCTAAATGTTTTGGGTAATTTGCTTTCCTGTTTCTTCGATTGCAGGCCACATTGACCCAGGATCTCAAATAGTGTTCCTGAAAAACCAATAATAGATAAATACAAAAATAAATAAATAATCTCTACATGACTCGCGCTATAGCGCTTTAGTTAGCACTAAAACCCTAAAAGCTCTTGGTCCAGAAAAAATATTCTAATAAGTAGTACGTGTCATAGCTCAACGAACTGTAAATATTAATAAATGGTGATTAATGGAGTAAATAATTTGATCTTTTTAGTTTTTTGGTCGGTGGTACTTGACCCAAAAATGGACTACCTTTACACGCAGTCAATATTCAGGTTAAGGTCAAAATTCCGGTTTCTGAAACAATCGAGGTAACACGTTTACATGCATGGTGGAAAGAGTTAGTCCCGTTTACATGCTAATTTGTGCTTGATTGAAATAACCCGTTCGGACCGCGACGCACGGGCAACGTATATTAAGTATCTAACGTAATTTTCGCTTTTAACTTACTATACGTTCAATAAAAGGCATATTTATGTCACTCACCACGCTAAATAAAGTAGTCGGATTTCTTCCTCGCTCAAGTTCTTTGCTGCGGGCGTCATGTTTGTTGACATCGGCTTGAGTATTTCCGGTGGGTTACACGCCAGAAGCACGCACGGACTTCTATACTTGTAATTACTGTATGTGTATATGGGCACAAACTTTGGCATTTTCGCCGAAGAGACACAAAATAA
The DNA here is from genome assembly GCF_051991255.1 of Vanacampus margaritifer. Taxonomy (NCBI): domain Eukaryota; kingdom Metazoa; phylum Chordata; class Actinopteri; order Syngnathiformes; family Syngnathidae; genus Vanacampus; species Vanacampus margaritifer. Next base: position 23,294,481 of record NC_135439.1, on the reverse strand, counting down.
CGTGAAAACGCAACGGAGAAATCAATGTATTGATTTCTGTATTGATTGACAGGGAGGCTCCTTTAGCAAGTAGTACGGAGCTGCGCATACAAGTTGTGACAACATAGACCAAGATTCCTTGCAAATTAAATCAGCGAAGAAGAAGAAAAGAAGACGAAGAAGAAAATAGCGAGCAATGCGAACAGCGGAAAAACATTGCCCCGATCGATTGAGGTATCCCGAATGCGTTTATATGAGCAAGAAATACGGTTATGAAATGAGTAACCCAGGGCAAACCCGAATAAGAGCATATTCAGGTTTTTGTGCTTGTTAACATGGCCAATTGGCCTTACAAAACGCCAAAATTCGGGTTTTAAAAGGGTTATTGCCTGCATGTAAACGTAGTCATGGTCACAGTAGCATGGGATCAAACCCAGAACCTCTGTGTTGTAAGATGACCAATCTACCACTGAGCCATGCCGGCCTCTTTTACTTGAAGAACTCGTGTGTCAAATTGACCCAGTAACTCAAATTAATTTCCTGACAAACATAACATAAGGCTTAAGTTATTTATCTACCCCTCCATTTATTTATATCTGTATATAAACATAAACGCATGCATAACAATGAAACGGATGTTGGCAGTCAATAACCCTCATTTCTGTATCTCATGAAAGATATTTTTCAATAAGTGTTTTTTAATTGGTTTATGTTAGAAAATTCTTTGTGCTCTTCCCTATATCTATTCCACAATTTGACACCACACACACATAAACCATTTTTTTTTAAGTGTACTTAATATTGTGGCTTTAAAACTCTGCCTTTGCAATGAGGCATGAAGTCAATTATGTGTAATAGAAGTAAAGTAGCAATAATGTTCCTTCAATGTGTAATCCTAATCTTATCCTAGTTTTTACGACGCTTGAACCATCATGACATTTAATCTTTAAAGATCATTCTGATTCTGGCTTAGAATTATTGATATAGAGGCTCATATGCACACGTTAACATGTCAACAGAAAGTAAACTCTACTTCTTGAGTGCATACTGGCCTGCAGTTTTGGTACTATAATGTCTTACATGCTCTGTAAGGGTGTTTTCAGACCCTGCACTGTTTGGTCCACACAAACAAAATCCTGGTGCGGACCAAACAAGCGGACCAAGACCCACTTTTTGAGGTGGTCTCGGTCCGCTTCCAAACGCACTCGGTGCGGTTCGCTTCGCAGTCTGAATACAAACCACGGCTGATCCGCTCCAACTGCAGGACATATGCGTCTTTTTGGGCTTAACAAGCCACCCTAGCCAAGCATCGCGGAGGGAATATTGCCCGGTAGTGAATATTGAGCTAGATTAATTCATATTCATCTGTATTCTGTTTAGCCACGGTGTTGTCAGCATGTCAGCATGCCGCCAGTGGTGGCCGTGGCTCAGGGTGTAGAGACGGTCGTTCAGTAACCAGAAGTCATGTGTCGTTGTGTCCTTGGGCAAGGCACTTCACACACATTGCCTCCAGTGCTACTTACACTGGTGTATGGAAGGTGCGAATGCTTGATGGTTGTTGGAGGGGCTGTAGGCGCACATTGGCAGCCACGCTTCCGTCAGCCTGCCCCAGGGCAGCTGTGGCTACTTAAGTAGCTTACCGCCGCCGGAGTGTGAATGTGTGAGCGTATGAATAATGCAACCACTGTGAAGCGTCTTTGAGTATCTGATTTGATAGAAAAGCGCAATATAAATCCGATGCATTATTATTATTATGTTGTGGTGGGCACGCGGAGCGCAACTGCTCCTCCGGTTACTGCACGCAATCGACGTCGCGTTCCAAAATTAGAAACAGCGTCGTGGAACCTCCGTTGAATAAGCTGCCAGTGACGCTTGCAAATATCTTGCATCTAATAACGCCACAAATATGCAGGGAATATGCAGCACGTCGGAATTTAATGTTTTCCTCTATTTCCGGGTTTGGTTATGCGTTCAGTCCTCGACATTTTTGTCCAATGGGAGCACAGATCGTCACGCGGTCGATGTGATTACGCAATATAGTCCACTTGCAAAAAGTACAGTGTGAATATGAACCGCAATAAACAAAAAAAATAATGTCCGCTTTTGGTCCGAACTAAACAAGCAGACTAATGGACCTTTCTGGTCTGAATACACCCTTGACACACTTTTTAGGTCATAGTGAATGGCACATCGGGTATTTCCATGTATTTGAACGAAATATCATCTTGTTATGAAGCTGCTGAAGTGAAACGGGAGTGTAAGAGACTGGTTTTCTGGTTCTTGGCCACGAAGAAGAATTGCTGTATAGATTGACATGTCTCTAAATAACCATGGGACCAGCTGGACTCTCTTCAACCAGATGGGTACAATAATAACGATAAGAACAACTGACATGTAGTATTACCATATTTCCTCAAATAGTGCACTATGATACTAATTGGGGAACATTGTCCATTAATTAGTGGGAAGCAGCTATTTGAAGAATTATGGTAAATCACTAGTGACAACATTACAACCAGTGTAACTATTTGTATACAAAAAAATAAACATTAAAATGTTGTATTGTAAATTGTATTGCCACATGATAACTGGAGTGTCCAAATATTTAGATAAGAAGGAGAGAGGAGATATTTTCATTTCACAAACTGTCGAGACCCCGTCTTTACGCCATTAATATTAGTCTAAATCTGCTCTTTTACAATTAGTGTAATTACTATGACTACATAGATAACCTAAGACACGGTATTTTCGCTTAGCCTATATGCACAACAACAGCTGGATCCTTTTGAAGCCATCAAATAAACAATGGATTAATGACTAGCTTGCACATTAGCACAGCTTTTGGACTGACCTGAAAAGCAGACTGTGTTAGTGGCTTCAATTTTCTCTCCCCGCCCTCCTTCCCAAAAAAGGAAGACCAAAAAAAATTGTAGGTTATGCTTACTCAGAGCCATTTAAGTCCATCTTGCCTCTCTTGTTCTCACTCTCTCATCCATGTTGCTCTCTCTCTCTCTGTCTCTGTCTCTCTCTCTCTCTGTCTCTCTCTGTCTCTCTCTCTCTCTCTCTCTCTCTCTCTCTCTCTCTCTCTCTCTCTCTCTCTCTCTCTATCCTGCCACTATGCACTCACTCAGACTTTGTCCCATCACATCTCGTCACTCTACCCAGCACTCTGCCCTCCACTGCTCATCTCCCTCACACGCACACAAAGACGGACAAAGGCTCGCAGCCATGTCTAGCCAAGCCTCTCCGCACTAGAGTATATGCATGTAGCTTGTGTCATTAAATGTTTGCTTGCGTCTGATTTCTTGCTTTGTTTGGTGATGGCGTGCGCTATTGCCGCAGCATTCCATGCTATACGATGACCTGTTTGGCCTCAGCACTGGGTTATTTGTGAATATTGTCTGTAAGTCTGATGAAAATGTTGTATCGCCACTTAATGAGGATTTTAATAACGTAATTAGGCTGTGTTGTCCCACCTCTTGTCCAGTCAAACAAGGTTAAGAGAGGCGGCAACATTTGTGTGAATCCGCAACATCATGCAAATCAATTTGCCATTGTGATTGGTTAGCTAGGATCCAATCATGAACCAAAAAGTGTTGACATCATCCAAATTATGTGTTTTTATTGGTTTAGACACGCACATATGTCATGTCCACTGCAATTATCTTTGGGTCCGAAGGGGTTTAAGTAAATAATACCAGATAAGGAAGATATCCAACCAGCCATTCTCACATTTAAAATGTAACTGAAAAATTTGACATCTTGACTTTAATTCCACCTTAAGCAATCAGTACAGACAGGAGTATTCTTCCTGATTGATCTCCGTTGGTCAGGTATTATTCTATTTTGTAGCAAAGCATAAGGAACATAGGGAAAATATGTCAAAGTAAAAAGTATCCATTTTACTTAGGAAATGATGTGGAATACAAGTGAAAGTTGCCCAGAAATATAAATAATGACATACAAGTCAAGTAAAGTAAAGAATAGATGAAAAGACTACTTAATTCCAGCATCAAAATATTTGCACTCCACAACATTCCAAGACTGGTTTCTGGGCATCAAATTGCCACAAGGTGGCGCCAAAGTCGTGTCTGATCGAAAAGTAGTCCTACTTTTCGATCAGATAGTGCTTTGATATCATGTTGAGGCATTTTAAAGTATTTTACAAAAATCATAAAGACGGCAAATAAATGAATTTTTCAGCAAGATAATTGGTTCAAAAAACACAATATGCTAATCGATATAGGGAAGCACTGCACGGAATATGTATTTTTTATGATTGGTTATGGAGGTCCGCATTTCACGTATTTTATTATCTCACGTATTTTGTAGACAGAAAGACAAATAGCACCATATTAAACCCGCAGCACGAAAGCGGGGACTCAAGGGTGGCGCATTCCATTTTCTTTTTTATGTGTTGCCTGACTAAGTTAAGAAGGAAGCTACGTATACTGCACAGGGTCATTTAATAATGTATAGGGCAGCCCTATATTAAATATCTGAAGTGGTGGCGTTGTATTGCTCAGTCTCCAGGGGACTAGATTCCACCACAGTGCATCCGATGACGGCATGATGTGAGGTTCTCACATATTTTTCTGTGACCAAATCACACACTGTATTTCTGTAGTTTTCTAATGGATTTTTTATTTTTTAAATAAGAGCTATGTCAGTAGGGTAGAATCTCGAGGAATGAAACATTCCAAACAACAAAGTAAAGGAACACATTTTCTAGCTGCAACAACTGACAAATAAGGTAGCAGACGTCTATATTTAAAACTCCTTACTGGAGAGATACAAATGTTGTCCTCCCCTGGGTTGAAAAACTGTCTCTGTCGCAGAGACAAAATCTTTAAAATCTTTTTCTACTTGCATCATTTCACTTTTATTAAAGAACTTTTTATAGAATCAGATCACAGCATCTTTGTATTCACATGACAGGTGCAGGTGGCTTCGGTTTAGGAGTGTTTGCAATTTCATCACACTCGTTTTATTAGCTTTCCCGTGCAGTGGCTGGGTATAATCACTCAGCAACACTGAAATTGAACAATTTGAAATATCAGACAATAACTGCTTTGTTCTGTTTACCAGTGAATAATTTGCAGCCACAAATAAGCATGTATAAGGATCACAAATAGAGAAGATTATGCGCAGTGAAAAATAAAAATGGTTCATTATCAGTAACACCGCTGTGATTGCCATTATAACAATTGAATTGACTGAAATAATGACTTTTAAATGAGATGTCACAATTTATTCTGTAATATTTGAAAATGATCAAGTCAGTGCTGCTTTCTTTCTCTTCAGCACTTTGTATTACTTTTTATCCTTGTCCGTTACGCTGAAGATGTTCACTCAAGCATGGAGTATGAGCTTACTTAATAACAAAAACGATAGATATGGTGAGCAATAGCTGGCGTTAAGTAGGACATCATGACATCTGTTTAAGCCTCCTGATGTCTCTCTAAAGCAGGGTATACGCATAGTAAATTTAGTGATGACAAATGAAGCTTCATGAAGCTTCATGAAGCATTTGTGATTTTTTTTCTTTTTTTACTCCTGTAGATGGCACTCTTGGTTTAAAGATGCAGTGGATTTTTTTTTTAATCAATTATTCCACTAGCCTTTTAATTTCAGCCAAGAGAACAATCTAGAAGAGTAAAAAAAAAGATATCTTAAGTGGTTCATGAAACTCATTTTCCCACCACTACTACTTTTTATCTGTCACAGTACCAAGACTAGAAGGTGGCTAGTCTAACTGTTAACCGATGTGGAAATACATTTTGTTGCTGTTCTTTTTTTCTCCTTGTCTATTTTTATTGTACTGATTGACTTAAGGGACTTTTCATAAATAATAATAATAATAATAATAATAATAATAATAATAATAATAATAATAATAATAATAATAATAATAATAATTATTATTATTATTATTATCATCACAAATACTCAGCTAACTGTGCCTCTATTTTGTGTGTGGCATTGTAGCCTCAGAATCAGGTCACTTCCTAATTGGCAAGTGTTCCGTTTGCAGATTTACATATGTAAATATTGAGCAGCTTTACAAATGTTTTATTGCCGGCCAGTGATCAGTTAGGGAAAATCACATTTCTACACACCAAGGTTAATTGTGCAGGATAAACTTTTAGAAACATCAGAGAATCAAGCCTTTGCTGACTTTTAATTAAAGCGGGCAAAATTTGGTTCATTTATCAGACCCTGCATTAGTTAAAGGTTGCTACATCAGGAATGCATGCTTGTTTCTCATGTCCTACAGCTGATGCCTTTTGTCCCCGTGTTGCAATGGGATAATAAATTCATTAAATTAGATACTATGTTGGTCAGAAGGGAATAGAGAATAAAGAAGAATACATATAAAGATGGAATCGTTCCACAAATTTGAACAGTCATCTTATCACTGAAGTGACAGTTAATAAAACACCATTTGTGTAGTACAGGCTGTCCAGCAATATTGTGACTAATATGATGTAGGTGAGAAAATTTTCTCCCTATTGCAAACAGTGCATATGGTGAAATATTGTCAACTGACGTATATCTCCTATCTCTGTGTGGCCGGCAGATTTGTTAGGAATTAAAGACAAAAATAAACTTATTTCAACCAACTCTACAGTTTGAAGGAATCTAAAAGTGTATCTACTGTACACTGTTTTTCAACTCAGGCTGTTACATCTCTAAAAAATGTGATGGTTATTTTAATATTTTCCATATCCATAGCAAGACTCCACACTGTAATGACATCATACAAGCAAAGAAAATCTGTCAGATCATTAAACCAGGTAAAAGCAATTTGCAGCGTGTACACATGGTAACAAGCTGTAACGCAAAACCAACATAGTTTATTTGAGGTTATCAGTAAGCAGCAATATAAATTTAACTGGAAGAATCGAAACATGTTTAGATGCTTGTCAAATTTATGTAGATTATTGTTAAATTTGGTTTCCTTGTATCTAGATTCCCAATCATTTTAACTATAAACAATAAATATTAAATAATTTGGATAGATACAAAATGTTGTTGTTTTATTCTGTGTACTCAGGATGCATTTTGTCACGTTGAGCTTCCTTCAACCTCTCTATCCACGGAGCCACACATCACATCAGCTGGCTAAGCCACTGCATCCTAACAAGGCTGTTCCACACAGTGGCCCGCATTAAGATGCAGAACACTCTCTCCGACTTTTTCCTCATTGATCCTTATCCTTTGGCTCTCCACAATGAATGATAGCCACAAGAGAAAGCAAAGCTCTTGTCTCTGGCATAGGTGATCGTTTGTTTCTTTAAAAAATGATGACAGTGCAGCTGGAATGAGAAGATGTCTCTCAATGAGGAGAGATCAAGCTGTCAATTCAGTCAATCACAATGTTCCAGGCAAAGGCCCATGGAGAGGTGGCGATTTGGTTAATTTCAGGCAGACGTGAAGAATTCTGCAGTGCTGGAAGGTACAATCTATACTGAGGAAATGTGGGGTGATTCACAAAAATAATAATTATGTAAGTGTGGCATTTATAACCAATCGACATTATTATCTTTTTTTTACATTAAAATAATTTCGTTAAAATTTTGTCAAGAACCTGAACATGATTTTGATGCCACTTTTACATTGCCTTGCAAACATATTCACCCCTTTTGCTTTTTATCCATTTAGTTCCTTTGCAAGCCTATCATAAGGTATGAGAGGTTTATTTACATTCTGTTCCAAACAGGATATTTCGTCTTGTTCTCGGCTTCTAGTTGATATCTGCAACTTTGGAAAGGTGTCATGTATAAGATTCAAATCAAGAAGGAGAACCACTGATCTGTGGACACATACAAGAAAACACAATATGTTTAAATTTGCTTTGCTTAAAACGGGATCAACCACAAAAAATAAAAATAAAAATAAAAATAAAAATCTGATTGCACCGAGCACATAATATGGCATCTCTTTGTTGCATCTTGGTATAACAGTGAATGCCAAAACTCGGTGTGGGTAAGGCAGAACAACCTTCCTTTCTTGTCATTTGCAAGCAGGATCCATATCAGTGCTACTGATTTTAGAGAATTTTTTACATCTAATAAGAGCGAGAAAATCATCCTGTTGTAATGGTATCATATGGCCTCACATTAAATAAATTCTGTTAAAAAAAAACATTCAACATTTCCTACATGGTGAGGATGAATCGAATGCACGCTAATGATGCAGCTTCCAACTGTTCTTTCTCTGAATTTATTACCTTAAAGCAGACACAACTAACTTTTTGTTTGCACACTAGAGACCAAAATAGGAACAATAAAAATATTAAATTTATCACAGAGAAGGATTAATGTCCAATTATTTTAACCAGAGCCGTGCATTATTTGTCTCTGGGTGCAGGGCCGGCCCTAAGTGATTTAGTGTCCTAAGCGAACATGCCGATTGACCACCCCCTCCCCCCACACCCTCCACCCCGCGGCAATTAATGAATAATTAAATCAATTAATTAATAAAATATATAGATATACAATATTTAATACCACTCCACACAATAAATACCACATTTCACAAACAACTACAAATAAAAAAGTTCATTTAAAAAGTATGCCTTTACTATATATTTGTTAACATTAAACCAGCACACAATTCCTATCTTATATAGATTCACGTGGTTATGTGAAACAATTATTTATGCAATTCTATTTGCAGTTATCTGGACTGGACTGACTGCTTTATTTTAAAGCCAGCAAGTTTTGCCTGGCTTTGGTGTACAGAGTAGCATGGGTGTACAATGGTGGAGTAAACAAGTTACAGTTAAGCTAAGAAGCTAACGCTATTTTTATATAAACATTGACTGACATACATACCACTATACTGGGCCCGGTTTTCCTCCTCCTACTTTCGCCGATTTCTTAATGCAGAACCTGATGGCTTGGACTTTTTCATTGTAAATGTTTTTTGGGAAGAAAAAAATTATATATATATTTTTGCCTTGCAATTTGGCACCCCCTACACTAGATGGCACCCTAGGGGACTGCCTAGTTCGCCTATGCCCAGGGCCTGTCTGTGTGAGCGTGGGAGCTTGTACAGTAAGTGCCATTTATCCATCCATCCATTTTTTTTTATAGCGCTTGTCCTCATTAAGGTATAGCGGGTGAGTTGGAGCATGTCCCAGCTGACATTTGTCATCAGCCAATCTCAAGGCATATGTAGACAAACAAGCCCGCCACCCCACAACTACACGTTTTTATTTTTATTTTATCAAATGCACAAACCACGCTCAGTCACTCACCTTCACAGTAGCCTACTAGGGTACACCTATAGTTAATTTTAAGTCTTAAATTAGCATGCATGTTTTTGGAATGTGGGAGGAAGCCAGAGTACCTGGAGAAAACCCAATCATCAGGGTCTGGTCCAGGATTCCAACCTAGAACCCCTCAACTGTGAGGCAGACGTAATAACCACTATGAAACTGTGCTAACAACAACAGCGATAATAATAATAATAATTTTTAGATTATGTATTTTATAGTTTTCTTTTAGATACTGGTTCAATTGCAGACCACTTTATCATCAGAGAATTATCATTCACAGTGAGTAGATAAAAAGTAAATTAAAAACACAAAGGTAAGCCTCCCTTTGGCTAATTATTTTTGCTTTAAATATAATAACTGCGACCAACCGAGAAAGTTGGTAGCCCGAGATAAAAAGTTACTCTATGGCAATTATTTTCGTTCTAAGTGCAAGTTTTGCTCAAAGCGTAATCTCACTGTGTGCATGGGCATGGGTGGAGTTTTATTTCTTTTGGTATTTTCATTGTGGGATGCAGCTGACTCGCGGCCATGAAGCGGCTCCCCTCATTCCCTTCAGTGCAGGGAGAGAGTCATTTAAAAGGAAATGCAAAAGATCGCCACTTGCAGATAATCTTAATTTGTCCGCTGTTGAATGGGCAATTGCAGATCGCCTTCCACAGCGTGGTTGGCCATTTTGACGAGATTACACCAGCATTAACCGTTCATTGCTTAATTAAAGAAACGCTACAATTCAATAAATAACAATACTTTGTATTTTCTGATGAAAATAAAAGGATTTTCAGATTTATTTCAGATTTATAAATTAGTCCTGTGGAAACGGTGATATTCTACCCCAATAGCTTTACACAGGAATCAGCTTTATTGATCATTAAGACACAGAGACCTAGTTAAACTGAATAAATAACCCTGGTGAGAATATAGTGATAACTTTATTATTCCTACAATATCCATTGCTACTAATCTCATGTCAGTCATGTCTTTATTCTTTGTTGCTGTATTATGCTGTGTAACCTTCATATTTAATGGCAGTGACCTGATTTCTCTCTGCTCATAGACCAGTGTATGTTGGCTTACAGGCTTGTATGTGGCCCACATAAGTTAATGACATTACAGGGAGGGTTAGCATTAATTCATGAATGTTAATATTTATATATGCATAAGGAAAATGGTTTAGAAGCAAAGTGTTGCCATTTCAATGAATACCTGCACTCATCACTGCCACTATGGTAATATAAAACATAAAATTAAAAAGTGTCAGGTTAGGGTGTGGGGTGGAGGACCCAAATGCAGGGAGCAAAAGCAGCAAGGCAAGGATGCAGTCAAAAAGGGGATTTTATTAAGAAAAAAGGCAAACAAGGTACTTGGTAAAAATAACAAAATCAACAATGTCCAAAAACATAAGTCAAAGCAACAAACCAAACAGGAACACAGCTAGGCAAGGAAATGATAACAACAGGACATGGCATGGGTGTGACAATGACAATGACTTGACAAGAACTGAAAGAAAGCAGGGAACTAAGTCCCCGTCCGGACGGAAGCAAAGCCGGCTTTGTTCCACGAACAAATCTCGTACACAGAAGCATTTCAAGACTTCCGTGAGTCCAAAAGAAGACGTTTAACGGCTATAATGTATATGCCAAGTCTGAAGTGGCGCTGTAGCGCAGCCACAGGGAGTTAACGGAAAGCGTAGAAGAAGAATCAGCGAAGAAGATGAACACTTTTTTCTAACTTTATTGCAATCTACAGAACAAACATGGCTTTACATGTATCGAAACAACAAAATGACACGGGAGAAGTGACAATGGCGGGTGATTCAAGTAGAACACCACTTGTTGAACGTGGGAATAAAGAAGCAAAATATTTTGCTGCAAGAGCTTAAGCAAGCTCAGGAGACTGCGCAAAAAGACTACAACACGGCTATCCGCCATTGTTGTTGACAGACTGACGGTTTGCACGTAGTCACAAGAGAATTGGCACATACGTCATCAATCTGCGACAATGCATTGTCATGGAGCTGCAACCATTACGTCATCACTGGAGAAGTATCCTGCATATGGTGTCCAAATCTTTCTACTCTGCAGCCCGGTTTCAAAAGTGAGCTCCGATGAACAGCCTAGACGGTAAGAAACTTGTGAGGATACATTGAAACTGGCTTTGGTGTGGACGGGGCCTAAATACACATAGTAACGAGACAATGAGAGACACCTGGACAAGACACACGTGGCTTGGGGAGCTGATTTGGTAACACCAGGGTCCGGGATGACAAGAACAGGAGGATACGATAAAACTTGACGAGACATTGGCAAAGGGAGACACACAAGGAAAACATGACCCATAAACAAAATCAAAACACAGACCATGACAAAAAGCAGGAATATTAAAAACACATTTAATTTATAAAACAGTTTTCCTTTAAAAGAAAATCTCAATGAAAGCAACTGTGTGTCCTATCGTAAAGTATGGAGGCGTGGAACAGCCGATGTGGAGTAAAAAGTTTTGACTTATACGTTTAAACGTATTTAAATATGTATATAAGTACTGTATGTTTGAACATATTTTCAAAAAACAAACAAACATAGCAATCCATTAAACATGACAGGCAACTTGCCTATAAAAAAAACCCTCTCTCATAATGCAACATCATTTTGATTGTGACTAGTTCTCATCATAAGCAGTACAATATATGCACACATAATGTAAATACACTTGGGTTTGTAGAACCATCTGGACAGCCAAAGTGCACATCCAAAATGCTGTGAAAAAAGTTTGACCTTGTTAGCACTTATTCCAGCTCATTCATTGGCCACACAAGATCATGCATATTTAATACAAATGCTCACTTGACCTTATAAAAGCCACAACAGAGCGCATACTCCCTGTAACTCCACCCCCTTCAGCCAAGTACTTTATGTGCTTTCCTGCGAGATGCTTTTGGAAAGTCACCTATGTGTGATTTAGGGCAGTCCTTGATGTTCTAAAATGACAGAGCAAATCTAGGTCCCGAGTTCCTCATGCTTTAAAAATAGGCCAAATGCCGACCTCATTGCCTCTGCCGCTGTCAGACCAAGTGGGAGTAGTGAAGGAGAAGTGACCAATGAATGAAAAAAGGGATGTTTTCTTTATTTTTATTTTCTTAAAGAGAACATTTATGGGTTTGTTTTTTTAACTGAAATATCGGCGCAAAATGACATATATTACATAGGTGCAGATAAAGAATAGCAGAAAGTGCACCGTCTCAGTAAGTGGAAGACGGTATAAAAAGAATGCACAAGTATGATGTAAACAAGCACTGCAGCGACTCACAAGCTAAGTGGAAGTGTAGATGTCCCTTTGAGAGCTGTGCTTTTGGAGCTTTTTTGTCCCACTTTGACAGAAAGGGGAGCCTTTTAACGTGGATTACTTTTAGCTTAATGTTTTGACATGTAAAAATCCATGCTCTGTCCTAAGTAAGCTATTGTCAAGGTTCTTTGAGGTCAGCTTCCATCTATTTTTATCTTGACTTTATTCTTTTTTTTTTCTCTCTCTCCCACATTTGAACTACTTTAGCTTGGACATTAATAGAGTGGGGAAAAAATGCACTAGTTTGGAAAGTATTTTTTTGACTGAGGGCCATCCAACTTTTCGGGTAATAGCCAATCAGGTAAATACTAGGCACCAATTTTATCAATTGCGAAGAAACACAATTGTGAAAATCAGATTCCATAACAACAAAAGATGTTCTTAACTTCCCAGCGGGATATCAGCAACAGGATTAGCAAATTGCTGTGACGGGCTGACATTTGAACCCTAGGCTAGATCTAGCTAGTGGAGTTAGGCCGCTGATAGTTGATCGTGATGGGGCCCTGACAGTGCCTGTTGGTATTATTATGAATGTTTGTGCCGCACCAACAGTATCTCTGCACGAGCTTGTATCACGGTTTTTATGAGGAGGGCAGATTTAAGAGGGATTGGCGCTTAATCCTTCGGGGGATGCCCATGCTGTGGGATAACAGCTGACTTCAGTTAAAGCACTGATACCCTGCACTTGTTGTAGAAAGCTCTGCATGCTGAAAACTCACTTAAATGCAAAAATGGAGTCAATGAGTGCGCCTGCATTTGTAAGTGATGGGTGTTATAATTTTTCATTATATTTAGTTTTTTATTTCATTTTGACTTTTGTTTTTGAAATCCAGTTAGGTTCAATCAGTTTTTAGAGAGTTTGATTTGTTGTTGTTTTTATTAGTTTTAGTATGAGTTTTAGTTTTTTAAATATATGGAGTATTTGTCGAGTGCAAGATTTTTTTTAAAGGTGACTATTTTGTAATAAAGTAAACTACAATTTACTATTTACAATTTAATAAACTACGGAAATTTTTTACATTATCTACAAGTTAAAAATATGATAAAGAAAAAAATTCCAACACTTCGGGGTACGCTCCAACCGCCTGTTTTAGCTAAAGATATTAACAAGCTTTCTCCGACAACAACAAAAAAACTTTCAAAAATATATAAGCTACTTTCATACACTGATAAAATGTCTTTACCCATCTCAAAATGGGAGACAGACTTGTCTATAGCACTGGAATCTGACTTTTGGATTCAAGTTTGTGAAAACGCATTTAAAATGACAAAACACACAAATTTACAACTTATCCAATATAAAATTATTCACAGAACATACATTACTCAATATATGATGAAGAAAATGGGACTCTCAGACTCCGACATTTGTCTCCAATGTTTACAAAACACTACAGACACTTATGTTCATGCTTTATGGTTATGTACTCCGGTTATGTATTTCTGGACTAAAGTCTTAGAAAAACTTTCCGCTATTTTGGACTGTAGGATACCTTTATCTCCAAACTTGTGTTTGCTAGGTGACCTAACAACAACTGACTTACCACATAAACAATTTCAATCTACACTTGTAGCCCTTACTATCGCTAAAAAAACAATTCTTGTTAACTGGAAAAATAAACAAACTCTGAATATCGACCAATGGTCTAACCTCCTCATAAATCACATTTTAATGGAAAAAATATCTGCCTCAAATAAAAACCAAATATCAAAATTTATAGAAACATGGTCTACGTATATATAATTTTTTAACCTTATTCTGGTTACTTAATTCTGTCTGTTAGCGAGAGCCACTACATCGTGATAACTTACATTGATGTTTCTGCATTTGGCAATTTATTATTACATTATATTATTAGTATGGGATTTTTTTTAATGGGCTTTAGGTGAACTGATGAATACACACACGCACGCTCGCACGCACGCACACACACACACACGCACATACACATACTCACCCACATACAAAAAAAAGTGTATATATATATATATATATATATATATATATATATATATATATATATGTATGTGTGTGTATATGTATATATATGTATATATATATATAAAAAAAAAGAAAAAAAAGAAAAGAAAAATGAGAAAAAAACCCAACTTTTTTTTAAATTTTTTGTTTTTTTTTAAAAAGGAGAGCAATGATGATGTCAAATCGAATGAACAATACTGAGCTCTCCTTAAAAAAAAGGAAAAAAAGTAAACTACAATTAGCTATAATAATTAGCTATGGATGAAGGCCTACAACAATACCAAAATAAATATATTTTTTAAATAAACACCGAAAGCTCAGATACAATATTAATTGACAAAAACTAATATAAAGGACATTTTCAATTCACTATTGTTAGAGATATTTCTATAAACATAATATCTAGGTTCTGTTCGATTTAAATTTTAAAAGCATTTTAGTTTTTATTTTATTTTATTAACAAAAGTGTTGTTTCAATTTTAGTTTTAGTTTTTTTGTTAGTTTTTGTCAAATATAATAACCTTGAGAAGTAGGGATGGGTGAGTACTGATATCAGGTTTCGATTTCGGCCGCTATCCGGCTTTATTTCAAGGTATCAGTGCTAGTGTATCGGCCACCTCCTTGTGGCCATTTTACACTCAGGAACTCGAAATTAGAAGAATAGAAAATTGCCATTAATTTAATGCAACTTTAAGGAGACATGCTATATTGTGATATATGGGACTTTCTTTAAAATGATCTCTTATTGTTTATGGTGAGGGGAACTTTCTGTATCAACAATGCTAGTGATATCGATACTTGGAGTCAGTATCTGTGAGCTACTCAAGAGTTGAGTACTTATACTGGTAACTGTCTGAAAAAAAGTGGTATCAAAGTGACTGTAATCTTGAAATAAACCAAGTTACTTTTGAAAAATGTTCATTTAACGCCTAATACAGGATTTCCTTGGGGTCAAAATTCCTTTGCATTGTTGAATCCACAAAAACAGTTCCATCTTTACTGCACAACTATAGAAATGTTTCCAATAAGTGTTTTTTTTCCCTTCCTTTTTTTGTCTGTGTATTTCAG
Source organism: Vanacampus margaritifer (assembly GCF_051991255.1). NCBI lineage: Eukaryota > Metazoa > Chordata > Actinopteri > Syngnathiformes > Syngnathidae > Vanacampus > Vanacampus margaritifer. Next base: position 23,278,828 of record NC_135439.1, on the reverse strand, counting down.
ATTGTTTTGGACAAAAAGTGATGCAACAAGTTTCATTTTGTTAAAAAAAAAAAAAAGGAAAAGTGTACCATCCAGATGCTAATTCTGGGTAAATATATATATATATATATATATATATATATATATATATATATATATGCATATATATATATATATATATATATGCAATATTATCTAGGTGTTTTTTTCCAATCACAGTCAAGTGACAGTTGTTACTGTGAATATACAACAGTGCTAAAGCACATGAACATGTACAATGCTTTGCTGCCAGCTAAGACTTCATTCAAGTCAAGTTGCATGTCTGACCTTGACCTTGAAGCGGAGCTGATCAAAATGCAAACTGTGACTGGGGCAACATACAATCCTATATGTAGTAGTCATAATTTGTACTAAATACACTCTAGTGTATAATAAATTTACAAACCTTCACTTTGCAGTAATGAATTCTTATTTACAATAAATATTTATTTGAAAAAACCTGAGTTCTTAATCTTCCATGGTAAGAATTAAAATGTGGACCATGTTATATTTCAGGTGCATTCAAAACATTGCAGGTAGAGCTTGCCTGATGAGCTGGAAATATTTTTCCCTGCTCTGCACTTCTCATGTGTGTACAAATGTTGCATAGCAGCTGGAGCCCTTGTAGTCACAACAGAGAGATCACGGAGAGGTCATGCCAAGTCTTCATTACAAAATGTGTGTTTTAAACCTGTGAGTCAACTTCATTCAGCTCATCAGGTACAGTCATGATGTGGCGACATATGTCAGATTGTGTCATTTGAGTGTAGCAAAGGAGATGATTGCCCGTATTAATTGGTAAATGTAGCTTGGTTGCGACTGGATGATTTAATGAAGTTTTCACTCAGGCTGGATAAGCAAAGGTCATATCTGAACATCTAATTTCTGGTTCATTTGCATGAATATAGAGAGAGGAGAGTTAGCTTGATTCGCTCGAATTTTTGTCCCGAATTTACACTATGCACAGGAAACTAGATGCCTTTGTATTCAAGAGGATTGTGTTTATGTAAAGCACACAATTAGCATTTTAGGAAGTACACTGGGCACATATACAGCAGAAACAAATAGGCAAGTCCAAGCAGAATTGACTGTTTGTCGCATGCAGCTGTGTGCCAGCCGTGTCATCTGAGGAGCTTCCTGTGGAGACAATGCTACTCAGTATTTTTCTGCTTTTTACCCTTCTAAGAGCTTAACTATGTCAGCAAAGCTATCAGTGTAGCTACAGGATTGTACACTCTGACTTGACTGAAGAAAAACTATGTAAATGTTGAGATTATATATGACTGCTAGAAATTACTGGTGCTTAACGGGAAAGTCAACCCAATTTGTATTGTTTTATTTTTTGGGATAATAATATGTTATCTATGCAGGCCCACTAGTCTAAATATGGCATTCTGGTTAATATTGCGTAAGTGGAATATGAGTTAAGCAGCAAAATTCAGGTGTGTTTATCCATCTCAGGAGGCGGGCATTTTGTCACTTGCTGTCGACTGAAGATGTCATCAATGTTGCTTAGGTCTCATATATCAACCAATAACAGCGCAGCTTCAGAAAACAGGTGAGTTGTGATTGGTGGTTGCCTGAGCCCTGAGCAACATTGATGCCATCTTCAGTCGACAGCAATTGGCAAAATGGCCGCCCAGTGAGATGGATAAAAATGTCTGAATTTTTCTTCATAACTCATATTTCACAAATGTAATATTAATCAGAATGTCATGTTTAAACTAGTGAGGTTATATATAACATATTATTGTCAAGATATGCTAAGATTGACTTCCACTTTAATCAACCCTTTTTTTTTTTTTTGCCATATGAGCCCTAACCCTAACCCTTTAATGTAAAGTGGAGTCCAAGTTTTAGAAAAGATGGAAACGTGTCTGAAATAGTAGATGGATGACATAGTGATAGTTTGTCTTTGGGCTTCCTGTACCTAACTGTCTGGTTCTGAATCAGAAGTGTGGGCTAATTGAGTGTAAATGATATAGCGTACTGCAGCAGTTAACATCCAGATGCACTCTCTTCATCGTGGCATTTAGAGGACACAAGCAGAGAGGCTCACTGACAAGGATTGTTATTTATGCTGAAATGTTACACATCTACATACATTTTGAATCAACGCCTGGAGAAAGTTGCATGGCCCTAATTTTGACAGGCAGCTGTGATTATCTCCCCCTACGGCTGTGTGAGTGACGCATTGCAGGCCTGATTGCATCTTCCCTCCTCAACGGCTCAAAGCCAGAAACATTTGCTCGGGAAGAAACATTTCTTTGTCTGCGGATCTGAAAAGTTCTCTCCATACCTCAACTACAACATTCTTTTGTCTCATTGTGCATGCATAATAAGTACATCAACAACAGCGTCTTTCTCCTTTGGTTTGCCTGCATAACAAATATTACATGCAGTGAATGTAAATGGTCTTTAATCAAGCGTATTTAGATCATATAAACAGATAAAATAGAAAAAGCAGATAAATCGCAAGCTTGATACACCAAAGCCAGGGTATGCCTGTGGTGTGTATGCATCATGTAAAATGCCAAGAAATTAGCATTAGCAATGGCCTTTTTTGAAGTTTCTGCCCTCAGGGTTTTGGAAGTCTAAATATAACTGGAGTGTAGTTATTTACATCTACCACGAGTGGGACATACAAACAGACAATAGGAGAGTCATGTGGGACCTGCCACACAATCATTTGTGTTCAAAATCCCACCATGACCATGTGCAATAAACAACTGCATTTTCTTTATGTCTACGTCTATTTGACTTTATGTATTGAAAGATTTGCAAATGGTGTTATGTTGACAGATGAATGACTTGTCGACAAAACTTGTAGGCTACTGTTTGTACCTTGTTCTTGGTATACAATTTCACGGTTCCGTTAAGCCCACATGTGAGAGAGGATACGAACATCACAAAAGTCATGAAGGATTGTGGTGATTGATTTATGGCCCTGTGGTGGTAAATACATGGGGGAGGCTCTTCACTGTCATTGGAGTACTTTGTTGTAGTGACATTTATGTTTGTTACCAGAAGCACTGAGATGGTTAACCGTTTTCATTCATATTAATAACTTTTAACCACCAGATGTTTTTCTTAGAAGTCACAGTGTAGTAGTTCACGCAATTCCAACTCTCACTGCGTGAATGTGAGTTTGAAACAAAGGTTGTCTGTCTCAATATGTGCCCTGTAATTTAATGGTGGTGGGTCCAAATTGTAGTCCTCCTCTCTCCCAAAGTCAGCTGGGATATTCTTGAGCTCCTTCCGACCTTGAACAGGGTAAGCTCTATAGAAAATGGCGAGATGGATTAGAATATGTGTTCAATAGGGGGGCAGTATTCTTGTATCATGCTGTTTTTCACCAATTTAATCCTCCGAATTTTCACATGCTCTCATGGCTTGCCGCCATGCTTCTTGAACATCTACTTGGTTATAGCATCTGTTTCTTTAAACCCAATGCTACGCTTTGCTAATCAGTGCAATGTCAACAGAATCAGATTTATTGGCCAAGTATGTAAAACCACAAAGGGAAACACGAAAAATTACAATGACCAACACAAGGAGACAGAACGGGAAGCCTGGTGGTACGTTAATTAGCAACCCGAGTTTCTCAAAATGGGGAAAAAAACGAAACATGAGGATGGAGGCAGGGAAAAAACAAGGGCCTAGCCGATCTCCTTCAACGGGGAGCACAGTATGGAACTGGGAAAATAAAACCTACACAGTAATTTCTGTAGAGTATATTTGACTCTATTGAGAGTGGGACCAAATTGACACTTAGAAGAGAGTAAAATACAGAATAAAAAAAAATAGAAGTCACTCAAAGGTTGAGGAACAAACTCACACTCTAAAAACGGATTGGTCAAATTAACACCAAAAAAAAGAAGGTTAAATTTGACCAATCTAGCTGGTAGTTATGTGTCCAACAGATATTTTGCTTAAAACAACCACTCTAGAATGCTAGGTGTTTTCAACCAATATAAATATTGGTGATTGAGCCAACCAATACAAATTGGTAATTCTGACCAAGATATTGGTTAATCTGTGTTAGAGGCTGACAAAAAGTGGAGTACCACTGATTGTCACACCCACCTAAGTGGGGCGAAATTCATTTTCCGCATTTTACCCATCCTCTGAGCGAGCAGTGAGCAGCCACAGGGGATGAGCTTGGGAATCATTTTGTAATCTAACCTCCCAATCCAAACCCATAATGCTGAGTGTCAAGCAAAGAGGCAAATGGGTCCCATTTTTATAGTCTTTGGAATGACCTGGCCAGGGATTGAATCCACAACCTCCCAGTCTCAGGGCAGAAACTGTTAGGGTTTGAAGGCGTGGGATGAGAACCCGAGTGCAGACACGGGAGGCAAACAGAGTCACTTACGAGTCTTTTAATTAGTGGACTGATGTGAGCAGGAGAACCAAGGGGTGGGGGGTCGAGTCCGGGTAGGGAGCAGGCGATCCACAGGCGATCCACAGGCGAGTTGGTTCGGCTTTGGCAGGTGCAGGAAATCTAGATAAAGAGTGGTAATTAGAATAAAGTTCTACTCAAAGGCAGGCAATAAGATGGCTGTAACTGACTGTGTGACAGTTAGAGTTGATCTGGCGCTCAAGTGAAGTCCAAGGCTGGCTTTTGTAGGCTGCTGATTGTGATTACATGCACCTGGCTCCTGCTCCAGCTGTGTCTCCTCCACCTCGGCCAGTAGTGTGATTTTCTCATGCACACATACACACAAACAGGGAACAAATGGGCAGGGCTCATGGGGAGGAAGCAGGGGCCCTGACAGTACCCCCCTCCTAGGGGCGCTACCCGGCGCCTGACGACGGTTGAAGTTCCTGATGAGGGAACTGTCCAGGATGAAATGACGAAGGACCCAGCTGCGCTCCTCCGGGCCGTCACCAGCCCAATCCACCAGATACTGGAGGCCACGGCCCCTGCGGCGAACATCCAGAAGGCAGGCAAGGGTGGGGACAACGGGCTGGTAGAGTACGCCTTGATCTGAGAAACATGGAATGTTGGATGGACACGCAGAGTGGCGGGCAACTTGAGGCGGATGGCGCATGGATTAATTATGCGCTCGATCTGATATGGGCCGATGAATCGCGGAGACAGCTTCTTGGACTCAACCTTCAATGGGAGATTCTTAGTGCTCAGCCAAACCTTTTGGCCTACCGCGTAAAGAGGAGCGGGGGAGCGACGGCGGTCAGCATGTGTTCGGGAGCTCTCCGAAGCACGGAGCAGAGCTGTGCGAGCGCATTTCCATGTGCTGGAGCACCGCCGTATGTGGGATTGGACGGATGGGACTGCTATCTCCTTCTCTTGGGAGGGAAGGAGAGGAGGTTGGTACCCCAGAGAGCACTGAAAGGGAGACATGCCCAGGGAGGCGTTAGGCAGCGTATTGTGGGCATATTCAATCCACGTCAATTGGGTACTCCAGGAGGAAGGGTTAGCATATGACATGCAACGAAGTGCGGTTTCTAGCTGTTTCTAGAGCAAAAAAACTTCCAGACAAGTGATGTGAACTGTGGTCCTCGGTCTGAGACTATGTCTAGGGAAATGCCATAGAGACGGAAAACATGTTGTATTAACAGGTTAGCTGTTTCTGTGGCGGAAGGAAGTTTGGCTAGGGCAACGAAATGGGCAGCCTTAGAAAATCTGTCCATTATGGTAAGTATGACTGTATTACCTCTTGATGGAGGAAGTCCAGTGCTATGTGGGACCATGGACGGCTAGGGACTGGTAATGAGCGGAGGTAACCGGAACTGGGCCTGGTAGATGTTTTGTTTCGGGCACATACCGTGCATGCGGCAACGAATGATCGAGTGTCAGTTTTCATAGTCGGCCACCAGAAGCATGGGCGAGAAGTGACAATGGCGGGTGATTCAAGTACAACACCGCTTGTTGAACGTGGGAATAACAGAAGCAAAAAATGTTGCTGCAAAAGCATAAGCAAGCTAAGGAGGCTGCGCAAAATGACTACGACACGGCTATCCTTAATTGTTGTTGACAGAATGATGGTTTGCGCGTAGTCATGCGAGAGAGAATTGCCGCATACGTCATCAATGTGCAACAATGCGTCGTCATCGAGCTGCGACCATTGCATCATCACTGGAGGAGTTTCCTGCATATGGTGTCCAGACGGGCGCGTACGGGGCGCGTTTAGAAATCTTTCCACTCTTGAGCTCGGTTTCAAAAGTGATCGGTTTCAAGCTCTGAAACTGCGCCATCGTGTGGACGAACGGCCTGAGAAACTTGTGCGGATACATTGAAACTAGCTTTCATGTGGATGGGGCCTTAGTCTACCAAACTGAAGGCAGTGAGTTTACTCCTCAATCCTTGAGTGACTTTTTTTAAATTCTTTATTTGGAAGTGTAAATATTACTCTAAAACTGAGTCTATTTGGTCCCACTCCTAATATAGTCAAATTTACTCTCTAGAATTTACTGTGTACACATTAACAATGGCAGAGATACAACAAATTTACACAACAAAGCAAGACGCTTAGTATAATATCTACAAAGGGTTTTCTCTTTGACTTAGAGGCGAGATGTGTTGATGTGCAGTTTGAGATAATGGTATAGTATTTTGACATAGTTGTTGAACTACTCTTGAGTTATATTATGATCCATTTTGAAAACAGATTTGTCTTGTGGGAGTAACCCCCACTACTGCATAAGATGGATCTAGAAGGGAAACAAGACTCAACAAGTCAGAGTCCAACACCTGTGCTTTTGATTTAATTCTTAATAAATTGGGAAGTATTAGCAGATTTTTTTTAAATTCTTCATGATGGAAATGTATTATTATATTATTATAATCTCAACCAGTGTTCAGAAATCAGGAAGAAAGTGACAATGTCTTATATTTTATTTTGTGTGCGTGCTCCCCTCCCCCATGCTCCCTCTTCATGGGAATCACGAAGTAAGATTGCCGTCTACATGGCAATTCTTATAGTTCTCTTTGGCAAGATCACCTTCAAAGACAGAGCAAAAGGTCACAAAAGCAAAGACACCTAAGAAAATTTTAATTTAGCCGTAGACTTTGGTAAAATGATTACGTTTCAAGAGAGGGGGAGGGGGGCAGTGTTTGGATGTGAGGAGAAGTGCTGCCAAAAGAGATGAAAGAGGAGCATAGGAAGCCGAAAAAGGGCAGCGAGGCACGAGGGAGGGCTGTATAGTAAAAAGCGTTGGCTGGTATTCGGATGAAGACGACCTCATCGAGCAGTACATGTGAAGCTTACACGCTGCATCATTTCACTTCCGTCTGCCAAGCAAACTACAACCATTCTTCTCACTTAGTTCAAACTCCTCCTGGCAGCAGTCCTGCATGGCCGCCACCCCCCTGCCCCCCATGGAGTGCGCCTTCATCAGGCTTCAATCAATATTTTAACGCTGTTACTCCTGTGGGGTACATGAGACGCTCAGGGGGAGGTGCTGATGGAGAGTGAGGAGGAGGGAGAGCCGTAAACACATTCACGAGGGAGTGGAGGATAGTTATGAAGACGTGGAAACGGAGAAATAATCAAACAGAAAATGGGACAAGAGAAGCGTCAGAATGGGTAAGTGAAAAATGAGTTGATGGAAGCATACAATTTGGTGATTTTGTATTTAGAGAATAAATGTAAGCATATTAGTTTTGCATTAGCGGCAGAGACATTTTGTCCCTTTTGGTTCTTACATCCCTGTTCTTGTTTAGGAGGAGTTACGCTCGTAGACTGTTGCTACGACTACGGACGTTGACACAATTAGGGATTATTAGGGGTTCTCAGGAGGAGGGAGGGAGTTCACAGAAGGTACACGTCCCATCTATTGATACTGCTTATGTTATTCATGACTATTGATCAAGTGGCTGTTGTGCGTCAAATAAAAGAAAAGGTTTCAAGTCAAAGACAATAAAAGAATGACATTGTTTCAGAAATATTTGAAAGTCTTTCATTCGGCATTTCTGCCCTAACATTTGACTTCTGAATTCAAGAGCCAGTGTGTGTAAATGTAGGGTAATGGTGCACTTCAAAGAAGGTTAAAGAAAGTTAGTGTGCCATAACTAAAACTTTTAGGAGGCAAGAATTGGAACACTAAGTAGAGCAACAAAGTGGCACAGTCTCTTACAGTGTTCCTCCGGAGTCAGTTGCCCGGAATGATGGCCGGAAAGATATTTGGACATGAGAGGGATGTGCAATGTTGACCTTTAGGTTATGTCCTGCACATCCTGGTCAGTGGTTCTCAGCTGTTGTCACTCTGGGACATTCATTTTCCCATTGTCGGAAAGTCTCAAACTACTTTCACAGATGTTAGGAACATGGAACCTTAATGTTCAAAAATGACTTTACACAAATCATATTTTTAAACTACACATGCTTGCGTGTTAAAAATAGCGTTCAGAGGACTTTATTAGAAACTAGGATGATTATGACAACTATTATGTATTGGAATGCCGTGTTATGTTATACTATCATTAGGATATATTAACAGTGAATGTATGGGGGTGTAAAGGTGGATATAAGTATAGATATTTTTACATATACTGTACTATTTTATATGCACTATAATCTTGTATATGTTTATCTGTCTGTACACAACTAGGGATTAAAACAAAGAGACAGGACTAGATAAGCAGCTTCTTCCTGCCCCTTCTCATACACACACCTGTTTAATTATATTTGGGTATAACATGATTAATATTGTTTATTTTTTATTGACCTTTTTAGTTGATTTTTAATCTACTTTTCAATTTTAGAGGTGAATTTATTTTGTTTGTATATTATTGTGAGTTTGAGATAAATAAAATGAACAAAACAAACAAATGTATGTACAAAAATAAATACATTAAAATGTCATAACTGCACAAAATATGCCCAACAATTGTCACTTATGCCTCGGCACTGATCTCTTAAGGAAAGTGCAATGTCAATAGTTTGTCTTCTTTGTATGAAATGAAGGATGCAGACCGATGCAACCATAACAGTCTCAACAGTGAATTATTACACTATAAAAGCATCAATGGCATTTGTTATGTGAGAGGTTGTTTTAATGTATTTGCACCATGCTAGTATTCAACTTCAAACTTCCTGTCCCTGAATATGAATACACTGAAATAAAACAACCTATAGAATTGAAACAATTTGCATCCACTTTAACGGGGTAAATTTTAATTATACATTTTGGTTAATTATTATATTATTTTGATAATTAATTAAATGCTTACATACGTTTGGTAGAATTTACCTAACATTTCTGATTACATTCTACAACCAATTACTAATAATAATTGGGTAAAATATACTCACAATTTCTTAGTAAACTACTACTCAAAATGTATTACTGTTAGTTGCTAACTTTTACTCATTCAGCAACGGTAATAGCTATAAAAAAAATTAAAAATAAAACACTTTTAAACAAGAGTATTTCAGTGTTTTTTTTAATCTAACAAATGTACAAATACAAAAATACAAATACAAAATCAAAGACAACTTGGAAGATAACGTACACAAAGCGTATCTCTGGTGTTGGGCTGCAACCTCTGATATTCAAATTACATCAGTCATTTTTTTTCTAAACAAATATCCATCCATCCATTTTCTTAACCGCTTGTCCTCACAAGGGTTGCGGGGGGCGCTGGGCCTATCCCAGCTGGGTTCGGGTAGTAGGCGGGGTACACCCTGAACTGGTTGGCAGCCAATCGCAGGGCACACAGAGACAAACAACCATCCACACTCACAATCACACAGTGGACAATTTAGAGTGTTCAATTAACCTGCCATGGATGTCTCTGGAATATGGGAGGAAACCGGAGTACCCAGAGAAAACCCACGCAACCACGGGTAGAACATGCAAACTCCACCCAGGAAGGCCGAAGCCTGGTCCTCTGCATTGGGAGGCAGATGTGCTAACCAGTCAGCGACCGTATTAGAGTATGTGAGGTTTCTATCTAACACCATCAGTGATGTGCAACATTGTAAATGCAGATTACAGGGTTTTCCCCTTATTTCTTAACACAGCCTGATGCTATCATAACTTCAATGTGTTTTAGTTCCATTAACAAAGTATTTCATTGTGTAGATACCAAATGTACAAATACAAAAATACAAAATCAAAGACAACTGGCAAGATAATGTACACAAAGTGTATGACTGGTGTTGGGCTGCAATCTCTGATGTCCAAATTTCGGCAGTCTTTTTTTTTGGAGATGTGAAGTTTCTATATAACACCAATGATATGCAACATTTTTAAATGCAGATTACAGGGTTTTCCCTTTATTTATAACACAGACCGATGCTATCATAACTTCAAATGTGCTTTGGTTTCTTTCACAAGTATTTCATTGTGTAGTTAGATACCAAATACAAAAATACAAATACAAGATCAAAAGATACCTCGCAAGAGAATGTACACAAAAAAATGGTAAGTTACAAACTTTGCATTGCTAGTTCATTTTCAGTCATTAATTAAGGTAACTTAAAGCCTTAAAATCCATGAATTTTCTTTTACCCTGAGAACTTGCACACCTTGAAAGCCAATGGACAGGATTTACGGGATATCAGGCAGTCACAGAACAGGTAGGATCGGAGGGTGTGAAAATTGAGGTACAGTATAATTTTATCTTGGCCAAAAAGGCAGACGACAATATGACCTGGGGAGAAAGGAAACAATAGTGAACGTCAACATACATAGTAAATTGGCCAGCAAAAACATTAAATATCATACATTATAATGATAAACCATGTACAAGACAAAACATTGCAATATTAACCTTTTTCAATTAAGTTGGAATTTACACAGGAAATTTTACACATCTGATTTTTGTGCATTCAGGCTCCATATCATGCATAAACCTTTTTTCTTTTTTTCTTCTTTTTTTAGCATTTAGCCATGCTAAAATGCTAATTCCTCACCAAAGACACTTTCAAAGTGGTATTTTCTTCCTTTCAGTCATCTCTGAGCATTCCAGCAGTTCATTCCTACTCTCTTAATACCAGCCCCGATTTTATATATTTATTTTATACTGTATTTCCCTTTTTGTGTGTGCCTTTAGTGGGAGCACATCATCATTCCCGAAAGTTAGCTGCTGGGACCGCAACTAGGAGCAAACCCCCACCGCACCGCATGTCACAGCTACACAGCAACAATACTTGAGCTAGTAACTAAAGAAAAATGTTAGTGAGATATGTGAAAAAAAACAGTGCTGTGGCATTAACAGAGAGTTTTAACAACAGTTAGCTAGCTAGCTTGCTACTCTCCCGGTGTTTCGTGATGAACAGCAGCTGTACAAACCCTCGTGAGTCGCCAATTCAAACTTTAGTATACTGTACATGCCACTTAAGACAAACTCATACCAACTGTGACTCATGTAGTATCAATTTATATATTAGCAAGTGCCTTTCTCAAAAGAAAAAAAAATCCGACCATTGTACTATATTAAAATGTCTTAAATCTGAAATAAATCCAACCTAAGAATACTTCGTATGTAAAATTGCCCTCCCGATTCATTGCCCTACATGATAAAATATCAACATCCTCTTGAACGCTTTGAACGCGGCGGTTGGTTTAGTGGTAATGCATTCGCACAATGGGCTGAGAAAAGGTCTGTTATCCAGGTAACCCAGGTTCAATTCGCGCTACGGGTGTCATGTTTTTGCAGGTCATTCTTTTTCCTCTGTCAAAAATTGATGCGCTGTCGTAAAAAAAAAAAAAGCCTTTGAAATGTAGTTTTTGATTAAATTTGATATCACTGGGGGTTTCATCAAAACATTTAAGTCATGTTGAGAGGCAAAGTTAAAAACAAACTAAGTATCAGCAACAACAAGCTCATTTGTACTTCTACACTTATTTTGACGGGGTGGGTTTTATTCAGTTTTTGTTTCCCATGATATTATTTCTCTCTCTTATGGTGTCCATTACAATTATAGCCCGATTGCCAGTTGTGTAAATTAGGTGATGACAGACAGCCAAAAGTTAGTTTCCTTACTGGGGAGCTGGCAACACTGATCTACTGTTTGATTGTAATATTTTACACTTGGCCACCTGATGTCGCTGTGGGGAGATATTTTGAATCTTCCAAAAGATTGATTATTTTTGTGAATCAATCGTTTCAAATGATTTGATCGTTCAATGTTCCATTTCTGCCATCTCTAGTGTTTATATTTGTGAATGAAAGACAGGTATACCCACTAGTCTTACTTTAGCTCAAGTCCAGTCCAGCTGAGTCGGCGTCGCGGCGGGTAGAACTGATGACGCGTGCGCATATACCGCAGTACAGAGGAGTGGCTGTTGGGTATATTTTACTACATTTTTCTGTGTATGATTCATTCACTTTTTGTCGATAACACTTTTTACTGTTATTTATTAGATATTGTGAGTTAAATTTACCCAGTATTTGGTAATTCCTTTGCTGTTTAAAGTAATCAGGTAAATTTTACATGATCTTTGTGGATTATATTTATCTCTCTCCAAAATCGTTTTTTGCAGTGTAGTTATTCTCCAGATAAAAGGTAAGCATCTTGATTATGTTTTGTACAGTGCAGGGGTTTAAAGTTTCAACCCTACAGCGGCAACCCAAATGTGTACGTGCGTAAGTCATAATTACAGTAAATATCTGTATAAACAATATAATTATAAAGCCTAATGAAAAAAACTGTAATTTTTCAAATAAGTAACTGACCATGCTCTCGTACTCGTACGGCACTGTGCAAACTAGTTCATAATGTCAACATATGTCGATTCCAACGTAAACATAGGACCCCTGTGCCTGTGAAACACCCGACCCACCAGTTAAAAGGCTGATGTCCTTTTTCTATAAGTGAGAATGTAGTTTATGCAGTGGTTGCAGACTGGATTGCTTTGCTAATCATTTCCATGTACACATATGATCAAACAGCTGCTGTAATGACTGCCATGTAAGTTTTCATGAGTCACTTTTGGTATGCTGGTTTATTCACGTCCCACACTAATTGATAGTGTGAGTGTGAATGGTTATCAGTCTCTATATGCGGCGTTATGGACTCGCGACCAGTTTAGGGTACAGTTCGCTATATTACTGAAAAAATGGGGGATTGATATTTACTTGAACAAATCGATTTTATTAACATCAGAAATTCTAGTTAAACTCATTTTAAAATTTACTTTCCGAGTGTATCATGAACCTTTATTTGTTTTTTGAAGTAAACACCACTCCCCATTTTTTCTGTATGTTTGACGATGTCAAATACAGTCAAAACCCATCCCTATTATTTGCATATATAGTTATTAAAGTAAATGTTGAACAAAATGCACTATACTTTTTTTACCTTAAGTGTAGGGGGTTTCTGTTTGTTTTGTCTTTTTATGTACTGTAGTTGCTATTTGTGTTAGTTTATGAAGCATAAGTAAATGGCCAAATACCAATATTGATATGATCTTAGCTGCGTTTGGGAGCTATAATAACACAAGAAATCTTACTTTGAATATCATTTCTTGCAGGAGCAGCTCCCCTGGGTTCACATTCAAGCAGTCCCAAAGAGATTGTCATTAATTGAATTTCAGAACACAAAAACATATGTGCCCTTTCAAAGATCAATACATTATTGACATTATTGATCCTTGGCTTTTACACCACAAAGACAAAGTTTGCCAGTTGAAAGTGTGTGGGGTTTTTTTTGCGTTGAACTTTGATTTAAATCTTAAAATACTCAAGGAAGGCCCTTTCACACGGCGACAACTGATTTATTATGTGCACGCCTGAATTGAACATATGACAGCACTTTGTGATGACATCTCGACGCATCCAATAGGAGAGATGGTAGCAGAGTGATTTTGATGACGTGCCGTAGTGAAAACAGCATGCAGGCGAAAATGGAGGAAATTTGTCTACATGGAACTGCAGTTCACGTGCGGACCTAAACTCCCCTAGATCCAGCTATGCCATTAGAAACGTATAAACCCTAATCTTATTTTTTTTAGCTGCTTCTCATGTCCTCCTCCTTCTCACCCTTCTTATAATCAAATCCAAACCTTCTTGTTGAAACGGTGACAAATTCATATTGGAGAGCTTCAACCTGCTTTACATTCATACCAGTGGGAAAAGGTTACTTACTGTTCGGTCTGCACTTACTGCCGTTGGTTGGCTGTTGTTAGTGGTGGGCACAGCGCAAATGTAAAAAGTGCAATGTGTAAGCATAAATTCACCTAAATAATTAACAATTTCTAGATGCACATTGACATCAGTGATGATGAATATTAGTGTTCTGAGCTTACAATGATCAATATGTAGATGAACTTATGTGAAAGCCCGAAAGGAAACAAAGCTTCTTACTGTTACTTCTTCACCTAAGCATTAGCATTAGCTATTGATAACAATAGAAAACTAATCTAGAAATATAAACAATACCATTAATGAGAATGCATTGCTGTGGAAATTATTAATCTCCATGCATTGTTGATATTGTTCACGTTTATTAAGATGATAGTTTCATATTTCTCTGTAAATTATAGGAATGTAACAATATCTAAACATCACGATACGATATTATCACGATATGAAGCTCACGGTACGATAATTATCACGATATTGTCGGGAGGTTGGCGATACAAACAAATGTCACAATATTTTTAGGAAAAATTAGCTCATACAAAAAAACTAAACAATATTGTGCTTTTGTACATAACAGCAATGCATACAAACAACCTAAATCTCTAATAACAATATTGAAGGACTTACTTGCTATGCACACACATTGAGTTCCTCCACATATCAGTTCACAAGCATAATATGTTCCCCTTCATCTGACGATTTGCGTGGATTTTAAACATAGAAGGGCCAAAACGTCCCTTATGAAAATTAAACTGTAAAAAAAAAACTAGCCACCAGAGGGGGGTTGAACTGCACAAATGGAAATCAACCCGACTTTTTTAACAGATGTGCTGCTTTTAATAATCGAATCGAAGGAAATCGGATGTACAGTAAGGTATTCATAGCACTCAAAATTCTACACAAAACACCAAGTGATGACCACGCGAAAAACATTCATTTATTTAGACTTGACATGAACAGTGACTTGAAATCTTATCAATATTTTGTAGAGCCAGTCTTTTGGGATATGTCTCTACCAGTCTTGCATCTGGATACTGGCTGGCTCCATAGCCAGATGTCATTTTTAAAGAAAAACAGGTACTGCTCATCCCCCAGCCTACATTGAAGCATGATGGTGGAATCATCATGTTGTGGGAAATGTATTCTATTTTTGAATATAACTGTAATGGTGGAAACATCTGTGAATATTTTCTGGATGCGACGTAACTATACAATGTATATACTGTACAATGCATGTATGAAAATGTTAAGCCGTTCACATGCGGACACAATGGATTTACTGTGGCCCGTTTCAAATGACCTCACGTTAATGAAAGATGAACCTCGCTGGCAAAGTCCAAAAGGTGTTGGGATGACAAGAGCTGGGCCATTTCACAGCAAACCTCTGGAGAGGTCAGGTTTCTCTAATCAAGTGGAGGTCAGGTAATGGTCAGTTTGGGTTGTTGATCAGCTAACAATCAGGTATCCTCACAGTAGAGAAAAAAGCCCACTGTTGTGTTTGATTGATTACCGTAAATAAATTATTTGATTGGGCCAATCCCAGGTCAGTTGCTGCAAGCTATTTTAATGATTGTCTCGAGGGACACGGTTTCTTGGCAAAGATCTTGCTATCGTAAATTGATGTCTTTTGAATTCTTATCATGATCTAACTATTAATTATGCTCAGCATCTTTCTACAAAACAATGAAAATAAATAAAATATCAACTTTCAGCAAAATTATTATTATGATGTCAGATATACGCTACACTATGTATGATATTCACAAGTCGTGTTTGTGAGAAAAAAAATGTTTCTGCCAATTACCTTACTCATTTTTTCCTGCCTCTAATCAGTATTGGGTAATTAAAATGTGTTATCGGTGCTTCAGTACAATTATCTGAAGTTGATAAAGAATTTTTATAAATGTTATTTCTGATCCTGATTAAGATCACATCATCGACTATTAACTCTTTGACTGCCATGGACGTTAAAAGACATCAAGTAAAAACCTACGGAGGGCCGCCAATGACGTTAAAAGACGTCATCCAATTTTTAAAAAAAAATTTTTTTTGAAACGGGTGGAGGAAAGCCTTGGCCAGCTGCTGTGAAAGTTTCAAGCAGATCTAGTTAGCATAATGACTATTTTTGGCCCCTAGATGGCAGCAATGACTCTCTTTTGACAAGATTGGGTAGGCGTCAGTAGAAGACGTGAGGTGGAGCTAGAGGGGACAATGGCTGGGGAAGGGAAGAGAATATGGCGACCGGTTGCAAGCAGCTCACGCTGGAGCAGTTTTTTTCAAAGACGAAAAGCATCGCCCAACGCTAAGGAGCACATTGATGACGACGATGATCATCATCGATGATGAAGATGGTGACTCCAAGGTTGGAAGCATTGACGCGGCAGTAGAAGACGTGAGGCGGAGCTAGATGGCTGAAGAAGCGAACAATGGCGACCGGTTGCAAGCAGCTCACGCTTGGGAATTTTTTTCAAAGACGAAAGGCATCGACCAACGCTAAAGAGCACATTGATGACGACGATGATCATCATCGATGATGATGATGGTGACTCCGAGGTTGACGCTGAAGTTGCAAGCGTTGACGGTTCACCGGCTAGCGATGCTAACACCGGAAAACGCGGAGCACAACCGAGCACGCTCAGGCGGACGTTCAATCGGACGACGAAGAGTGCCCCGAGTCCAATGCATATTCATCGGAGGAGTGGGTACAGTCTGCTACTTGCTATTCCACGGAAAAAAAGGCCGTCAAGAAAGTGAAACTAATCTGTTGTGCAAATCCTGCTGCGTCTCCTTGCACGCATGGGAGCGTTACAAAAAGAAAAACTGTATTTGAAACATCCACATAATTGTAAATAGTACAACAGTTGCACACATTTGTAAATAGTTTGCGAAATTGTTTTGTCAAATTGTTACATTGTTGAATGGAAATAAACGTATTTTGCAACCAAAAAACACTTTTTCATTGTTGGTGATAGCATTTTACAGAAGTAAAGCACTATTTAGGTGTTTGTGGCATCATTCATGGACAAAAAGAAGTGTACAATTCACTAGAGTGCATGAAATAACATCGTTTCACAAAAAGCTCCTGGAAACACACATGCTACCAAATGAAAGTTCAATCTTTCATTTGGTAGTATGTGTGTTTACATAGTCCAAACACAACATTTTCTGTGGACATTGAAAGATCAGTCAAAATGCTTAAATCGGCTGGCACTGGCGACATCCCGTTTCTGAAAACGTCTGGCAGTCAAACAGTTAAAATCCTCAAAAAATAAACAGTGTCAGTATCTTTTTTTTTTCTTCTTTTTAAGGGGAAATTCCAGAAATGTGTTTGGTTTGATGATTAAAGATGATTCTTTGTGTTGCAGGATATATTCATCTTTGAATTGGCTCTTCTCTGACCTGGGCAGCAACGTAATAAGGTAGAGAGTGTTAATGTTCTGTCTACATTGTTATTGTTTTTTCCTCCTCTACTGTGAATGGGACAATGCAAAAGCTCAATGTTGGAGAATAGGATATGAGAACCGGCACGGGGGATTAGCTCATTGGCCACAGGGACATGGTGCATCTTGACCTTGTCTTGTGTGGATTGAACTTGTATGGATGCTGACGGTTTTCAGACTCATCGCCACACAGAATATGCATTCAAAGCTATGGCAGGCATAACTTGTCCTTTGTTCGGGCTAATAAATCTCTCAGGACTTTTATTTGCAAAGGCGGGAAAAAAATGATCAGAAAGGAAATGTCAGTTTATCTGATGTTAAACATTTCGAATGCAAGACGAGCACAGCGTTTGGTGTCGCATGGATGAAAGGGCCCTTTTGGTTATGCAGCATGGCATGCACATTGTAGCCTGCAGAGGAGCGAGCGCTGATGGAATATGGTCACAGTGCTCGGCGTCACGAGTGTCCTCTATCTTCTGTCCTGAGGAACATCAGCGGTCATCGTTTCACACCAGATTAATTTCACTCTGTAAGCACTAGTCTGCGGCCTGATCCAATATGACTGCGACTAATAATTCTCAATGTTATTAAATATGATAGTATTTGCAGGTTGTTCAAGCTAAGTGAAACTCACAATTAAGAAATCCTTGGTGCAGGCTTTCCTGTGTGATATTTGCATGTTCTGCCTGTGTTGAGTTTCTCATGGTACTCTGGCTTCCCACATTCCAAAAACATGTTAGCTTCATTGAAAATGCCAAATTGTCAATAGGTGTGACTGAGGCTTCATTCCTCAAAAGAATATTGTACAATATTGTACATTGTATTGAAACGTTTCAAGACGTGTGTGTCCAAAATAAGACACTGAGGACGTTTAACGGCTGTAATGTATATGCCAAGTCTGGAGTGGCGTTGTAGCGCAGCCACAGGGAGTAAACAAGAAGCGTAGAAGAAGAATCAACGAAGAAGACGAACCCCTGATCTGAATAGGTGATAGGCCAAGACTCTTGAAGCTGCGAGTCCGCTATATTACTCCTCCCAAGAAACGTTTCTCGGCATACGATCCTGTACATTTACAGTATATATATACTACACCTACGAGCTGTACATGTCTAATGCAAAACGACTACGGCATGGCTATTTGCCATTGTTGACAGACTTACGGTTTGCACGCAGTCACGCGAGAATTGGAGCATGCGTCATCAAACTGGAGGAGTATCCTGCATATGGTGTTCTGAAATCTTTCCATTCTGGAGCCCGGTTCAGTGATCGGTTTCAAGCTCCAAAATGGCGCCGCCGTGTGGAGGAACTGCCCAAACGGTAAGAAATTTGCACGGTTACATTGAAACGGCTTTCGCGTGATTGGAGTTACCAATCCAGGGTGTACCCGCCTTCTCGCCCAAAGTCACTCTGCACACTACAAACAAGTGATATTGGCTCGCTTGTAGCACCAGGTGGGCGTTACTGTTTTTGTTGTATTAGCTGCTCCTGGATTCCATCTTAAGAAAATTTCCTTCCACAGCTGCGCACATGTCTATTATGTAACTATTTCTAGAAAAAGGACATCTCGTTAAGGTCACTTTTGTCCTGTCTGGCGGAAATCAAGACATGGATGACACTGAATTTCTTGAATTTCAATGAAAGGAAAACAGAAGTTACAGTGCTCAGCGTATATAAGTACACGCCCTTCGAATTTTTTTATTTTTATTTTATTCAATATCTCAATGAACATATGAGCAATTTCCAAAATTTTGATAAAATGTTTTCTGCAAAATATGTGCTTAACTCAAAACATGAAAGTAAGATTGATAATAGAATGCATAGATCCCCCAAAAAATCTTCAGTTTAATGAAATTAACTAATGCAAAAATTAATTCATCCCACAACAAAAACGTCTACATCTAGTATTTTCTATGACTTCCACGATAGCGACATAACATGCCTGCTAGGCCTGGAATTAAGTTGTCAGTCTTATTTTTCGGGGTCTATTTATTTTTGCCAAATGTTCTTTAAATGCTCTTTGACCTCACTAATCTAAACATGACATTCTGATTAATAATACATTTGTGGAATAAGAGTTATGAAGCAAAATCCACCTGTTTTTAATCCATTTTGCCGCTTGCTGTCGACTGAAGATGACATCACAGTTGCTCAGGTCTCAGGTAACCAATCACAGCTTAGCTTCAGAAAACAGGTGAGCTGTGATTGGTCGTTGCCTGAGCCCTAGGCAACATTGATGTCATCCTCAGTCGACAGCAAGTGGCAAAATGGTCGCTCCCTGAAATGGCTAAAAATGTCTGGATTTTGCTGCTAAACTCATATTCCACTAACGCAACATTAACAGAATACCATATTTAGACCAATGGGGCTGCATAGAACATATTATTGTCAAAATAAATACAAACTCAATTCCCCAAAAGTTGGGACACTATACATATTGTGAATAAAACTGAATGCAGTGCCAAATTTCAATATTTTGTTCAGAATAGAACATAGAGAACAGGTTAAAAGTTTAAATTGAGAAAATGTATAATTTTAAGGGAAAACTATGTTGGTTTTAAATTCCATGGTGTCAACAAATCTCCAAAAAGTTTCCACTTTGCCACACCCCTGGCCCAGAGAAACGCCTGTGATTCTTGGTCTGCTTTAGAAATGGCTTCTTCTTTGTTTTGTAGAGTTTCATCTGGCAACGGCGGCTGGCACGGTGGATTGTGTTCACCCACAATATTTTCTGGAAGTATTGCTGAGCCCTTTCTGTAATTTCCCTTACAGTAAGCATTCCTGTTTGCGATGCAGTGCCGTTTAAGGGCGCGAAGGTCATGGGCATCCAGTATGATTTTTCTTGACCCTTACACACAGAGATTGTTCCAGATTCTCTGAATCTTTGGATGATATTAGGCACTGTAGATGATGATTACTTCAACCGTTTTGCAATTTTTCGCTGGTAAACACCTGTCTGATATTTATCCACTATCTTTCTGCGCAACAGTGCAGGAATTGGTGATTCTCTACAAATATTTGCTTCTGAGAGACACTGCCACTCCGAGAAGCTCTTTTTATACTCCAATCAAGTTGCCAATGGACCTCATTAGTGGTAACTGGTTTTCCAGCTGTTTTTTTTTTTTTTGTACAATTGACTTTTCCAGCCTCTTATTGCTACCTGTCACAACTTTTTTTTAGATTTGTTGGCACCATGAAATTTACAATCAACATATTTCCCCCTTACAATTTTAAATTTTCTCAGTTTAAACTTTTGACATGTCATCTATGTTCTATTCTGAACAAAATATAGAAATTTGACACTTCTACATAATTGCATTCAGTCTTTATTCACAATTTGTATAGTGTCCCAACTTTTTGGGAATTGGGTTTGTAAATAAACAAACAAACAAACTAACTAATTAATTAATTAATTAATTTTAAAAATAGTTGACTTCCCCTTTAATACATTTGTGAAGAAAACTACTTTTGTTTGTGTACTAATTACCAAATCTTGTTTGCGATCAATGGCCCACATTTGTGAGAGTATTTTGTGGTGTAATATTCCATAGAAAATCTTGATTCTGAAAGGAAACTAACGGTGTTCTTACAAACCTGTTGGGGTGTACTCATTTATGCTGAGCACTGTATTGTGTTTGGTCCCAGTGGCCCTTTTACATCATGCTTACTTGTGTCAAAAAAACACAAATCCTTTATTTTGTTGCATTTCAAACTCATTGTTTAAAAAAAAAAAAAAAAAACTTAAAACCATTGCCCCCCACTTCCAAAGTCCTACTGTTGCCCCTAGTGTGGACTGATTTATAAGGGCTGCACTACTACAATATGTGAAAAACCGTGACATAGCGACTGCCTGATGTCGTGCTGAAAAAAATATGATGCAGTCTTCACTATTATGAAGGAGTTTCTTCCCCACTGAACATTTTGTTGCCTTAATTAGCTTTGATTGCAGGGCTCTCAAAAACATTTCTCCTACTATGGATTAAATGTTGCCTAAAGAACAAAATAGCTATTGTGGACACTGGAGGTAAAGTGTGTTAATTGCACAGTTTTTTTGTGAAATGCGGATTCATTAAGATCAGTTATATGAGCTAGTAAATTCACTGACTCACCAATATATGAATAATTGCATAATTATCTCAAGAGTAAAAAAACAAAGCAGATGTGAGATGTGTCATTTACTTCTGATCTGTGACGGTGATCAATAAGAATTTGTGAGAACCAATGATGGGTAATTCTTCACATGGCTTATTTCTTTCACTGGGTTTTGTTCACATGCAATAACGCTTCTTATTTTGTGTGTGTGTGTGTGTGTGTGTGCGTGCGTGCATGCGTGCGTGTGTGTGTGTGTGTGTGTGCACTGTCCACTTTGTGTTGGCATTGCATTAACATTCTTTAATCCTCTGCATGGATTATTGGACACAAATCCAGCCCCAACCAAAAGCGTTTAAAGCTCCTGCTGTTTCATTTCTGTTGCTACCTTCACATTCTAACTTAAAGCGCAATGTGACCATTAACTCTTTGACTGCCATGGACGTTAAAAGACGTCAAGTAAAAACCTACGGAGGGCCACCAATGACGTTAAAAGACGTCATCCAATTTTTTATTTTTTTTTTTGAAACGGGTGGAGGAAAGCCTTGGCCAGCTGTGGTGAAAGTTTCAAGCAGATCTAGTTAGCCTAATGACTATTTTTGGCCCCAAGATGGCAGCAATGACTCTCTTTTGACAAGATTGGGTAGGCGTCAGTAGAAGACGTGAGGCGGAGCTAGAGGGGACAATGGCTGGGGAAGGGAAGAGAACATGGCGACCGGCTGCAAGCAGCTCACGCTCGAGCAGTTTTTTTCAAAGACGAAAAGCATCGACCAACGCTAAAGAGCACATTGATGACGACGATGATCATCATCGATGATGATGATGGTGACTCCGAGGTTGGAAGCATTGACGCGGCAGTAGAAGACGTGAGGCGGAGCTAGATGGCTGAAGAAGCGAACAATGGCGACCGGTTGCAAGCAGCTCACACTTGGGAATTTTTTTCAAAGACGAAAGGCATCGACCAACGCTAAAGAGCACATTGATGACGACGATGATCATCATCAATGATGATGATGATGATGGTGACTCCGAGGTTGACGCTGAAGTTGCAAGCGTTGACGCGGCGGCTATGACGACGTCATAAAGGTTCACCGGCTAGCGATGCTAACACCGGAAAACGCGGAGCACAACCGAGCACGCTCAGGCGGACGTTCAATCGGACGACGAAGAGTGCCCCGAGTCCAATGCATATTCATCGGAGGAGTGGGTACAGTCTGCTACTTGCTATTCCCCGGAAAAAAAGGCCGTCAAGAAAGTGTAACGTCTGTATGCGAAAGGAGCCATCACAAGTGAAACTAATCTGTTGTGCAAATCCTGCTGCGTCTCCTTGCACGCATGGGAGCGTTACAAAAAGAAAAACTGTATTTGAAACATCCACATAATTGTAAATAGTACCACAGTTGCACACATTTGTAAATAGTTTGCGAAATTGTTTTGTCAAATTGTTACACTGTTGAATGGAAATAAACGTATTTTGCAACCAAAAAAAACTTTTTCATTGTTGGTAATAGCGTTTTACAGAAGTAAAGCACAATTTAGGTGTTTGTGGCATCATTCATGGACAAAAAGAAGTGTACAATTCACTAGAGTGCATGAAATAACATCGTTTCACAAAAAGCTCTTTTTCTCCGCTTTTTTTTTTAAAACAGAGCATTTCGGTGAAACTAACCATTTTCTATTGTTGATTACTGAGAACGGAATAAGGTAGGAACAAACTTTTTTTTTTTTGATGAAAAATGAGAGTTCAATCTTTCATTTGGTAGTATGTGTGTTTCCATAGTCCAAACACAACATTTTCTGTGGACCTTGAAAGATCAGTCAAAATGCTTAAATCGGCTGGCACTGGCGACATCCCGTTTCTGAAAACGTCTGGCAGTCAAAGAGTTAAATGCGACCCAAACATTTTGTCAACTTTGTGGTCAGTTACAAATCAGGTACTGTATTTGTATTTTGCAAGCAGCAGGTTCTAGAGAATACCGTGCTATAGTGAAACGCTTCCCATAGGAATGAGTTGAAATAAGGTTTTCTAGAATGAAATAGTGAAAGCGTTAACATTTTAACATTGCTGACAGTTAGAAAAGTCATTTTAAAAATAGCCTAAAGACTTTTAAAGGAGACAGACCGACATTTATTTCTTTCCAATATCATTGTATTCAAAGTTACTGAGGAATACTGTACATAATCATTGCACCTGTTATGAAACCCTTTTATTGACTGTGCTATGAGCTAATGTAATTTGTAAATATGTAACTAATGTAGTTTGTTGTAAATAGGGCTGGTTATCGATTCTAATGTCCTCAATCAATTAGATTTCGATTCACAAGAGCTCAGTTCAATACGATTTAAAAAAAAATCCCGATTTTGATACACTTCAGTTCAATCCGATAGTGATTATGGAGCATCAATTATTCTTAAATATCAAAGACATGATAAAAACTCCACAAAACTAAATTCCAAATAAAATTTTTAATATAGGAGTGGGTGATATGGCAAAAATGTCATATCACGATTTAAAAAATTAAATAAAATCACGATCATGATTTTTGCGTATTTTTTTTACATAGGCTTTTTGTTTTGTTTTAGACGGATCTGCACATTTCCCACCATTGTTTTAAAATTTTAGTGCTGGAGAAATATTTACGGCTGGGCAGCTCATAACGCGGGTCTACTGCTTTGAACGGTCTTTTAAACCCCTCATTTTCCAGTGTTTTAAAGGGAATCATGTCTTTAGCAAGATAATAAGTCACTGCCTCTGTTACTTCATTCCACCCCTTGTTTGTTTTTTTGGTTTTTTCATATGGAGCGCCCTTGGTAAATTATGTGTTACCTTGAGTTGTGTTAGCTTGGAGCTAGCGGCCGATCTCCGTTTGGTTTGGCTGTCAGCGTAGTGTTTTGGTTGCTGTCTCCGCATGAGATTAAACAGGTTCGTTGTGTTGCCATCCGACGTCCGAAACGGAGTCTCTGCAAACTTTGTAAATTACTTCGGTTTGCGCCTTGTCCTCCGGGGGAAAGCCAAACCAGGTCTACACTGTGGAGGTGGAGTTTCTTTTCAAGACAAACTGTTTTGCTTTGACTTTCCGCCATGGCTTCCCATCAGGGCTGGACTGGCACAAAAAAATCGGCCCTGGCTTGGTTGGGGGGTGGCTGGGCGGGGGGGGGGTGTCAGGGGGTTTGGGGGCCTGGGGGCGGCTGGGCTGGATGGGGGCCGGGGGGTCGTGGGGGGAGCGGGGGCTGTGGATCGGTGGGGTTCCTGGCGGGCCTGCAGTGCCCCGTCCTGCTGCGTTGGGTTGGGGGCACGGGCCGCGTTGGGGTGGGGGGCGCTCCTGCTCCTGGGTTTGCTCTCCGACCGGTGGTCCCTGCGGGGCCCGGGGGTCGTCCTTTGGCGTTGCCGCGGCCTGGGGGGCCCTGAGGTGTTGCGCTCGCTCTGTCCTGGCGGGGGTCGACGGCTCCCCTCTTTGGTGGAGATTTTCATGCATGCCAGATCCACCACACCAGCATTTATCGAAACTCAGACACAATCTTCCTCAGGTCATTGAATCGGTAGAGGTTGGTGTCTGTGGATCTCACTCTGCTTCGTCTGTCCTTCCTTCCTTTCCTCAGTCTCTCCTTTGGTCTCTCAAGGTCTCCCTGATTTGTTGAAATTTAGACGTCTCTGGGGTTGGTGAAGGACTCTGGTTGGTGGCCTGATGGGTGGTGTCTGGTCGGTGCTGGATTTCACTTTCCTTTTTTTTCTTTGGTCCTTTCTCGGGTTTCCTGATGGCCTCACGACTCACGGCTGGAAGTGTTCGGTTTTGGGGAACGGTATGGGATTTTTTTTTAATAGGTTTTAGGTGGACTAATGAATACACACACACACAAACTCGCACGCACGCACACACGCACGCACACACGCACATACACATTTTCACCCACATACAAAAAATATATATATGTATAAAAAAAAGGAGAGCAATGATGAAGACATGTCAAATCGGTAAAATTACCGAATGAACAATACTGAGCTCTCCAGAAAAGAAAAAAAAGAAGAAAAAAAAATAAATATATATATATATATATATATATATATATATATATATATTCAAAATGTATTAATGGGCTAGCCCCTCTAAATTATGGGCCAGTCTCTTAGGGTAAAATGGAGGAGAATAATAACTAAATAGCACTGTATCGGCCCCAACAGATGCCGGCCCAACAGGCATCTGCCCAGTATGCCAGATGGCCAGTCCAGCCCTGCTTCCCATTACAAACAAACGGGGAGGCAAGGGTTTCACAAATTGGCACTGTGCGTGCTGTGATTGTTTGTTTGGGTACACGTCAGCGGCTGTGGTCGATATTCTCCCAGACTACAGGAGGCAGTGACGAGCATCAACAGCGTATGAACAACAGTTAATACCATAAAAAAAGTTTAAAATGTTGTCCTCCGTCTTACCTGGATAAAGAAATGTTTAATATAACAAACATAAAACAATTTTAAAAAATACCCCAAGTATGACAAATTATAGTAAACTTCACACATCCTATTATGTGTTTTGTTGAATTTGAAAGTGAGCACCCATAATGACTTTTGGAGGCACCACTTGAATTAATGTAGCAGTGTGGTGCATGACAGAAACCCCCAACCTCACATCAACAGCTAACGCTATTCTGTGCTAACATTGCAGCTCTGCTTACCCTTTTGCTTTGCCATTATACTAATTCCATGTAATCCGAGTGCCTTATGAAAGGGGTTCTGGATCTTCGCCAGTGTAGCTGCCAAACAAAGAACTGAAGACAACTAGTACAGTGTAAATCACTGAACTTATGTTGCTTATGATGTCTGAATATGGAACTCATCGTCTACATATGCCATGTCTACTTATGCCTATTTTAACCTCTGACAATATCAAAACGATAATCCTCTCAAATTGTTTATCTTTTCACTCGTCATTCACAAAGCAAACTCGTTTTCTCTTAGTCACACTACCTAATGTCATCATTCCAGGTACATGAAGCTGAGCTTGAGTATTTCTGTGGAACCTCAGTAGCAAATCCGTGCGAAATGTTTTCCCAGGCACGTTGTGTCTCTTTGTAACTGTTTACCACTAAGACCCACTTCACACAAACCTCATCGCCCACGGCTGTAACAAATCTACAACGCACAATATAATTATTTGAACAGAGCAAAGAATTGTGTCCTTCCTCTTTGAGAATGTGAGGAAATCTCATTATGTTGTCCCCACTCAGTTGTTGTCGTCGTTAGAAACGTCTAATTGGGTTGGATATATTTCTCGGACAACCTGATGGTG
Organism: Vanacampus margaritifer; assembly: GCF_051991255.1. NCBI lineage: Eukaryota > Metazoa > Chordata > Actinopteri > Syngnathiformes > Syngnathidae > Vanacampus > Vanacampus margaritifer. The sequence goes on along the minus strand of NC_135439.1, from coordinate 23,251,943 downwards.
AATGTGGCTTCAATTTTAATAAGTCCACTGTTGCTAACATATATTTGAGTCTCATTATATGGCAGAGACAGAAGTTGAAATACTAGCGTGTGATCAGATTCCATACAGAGAAGCACTAATTATGTTTAGATGGAGATTGTTTGAGTTTACAAGCTAAATATTTATAATGCACGCTCTAGTCTTCACATTTGTTAGCAGTCATTCACCTGTAGCTGTAATTAATTTTAAATTACCACATCAGGGCCAGTAATGGTCCTACCTGTTCGAATAATTACAAAGATGAACATCTTGTGAGAAGCTATTTTTTATTCCTCAAATGATTCATTTATGAGCTCTCTCCTATTTCCCACTGTCCAAGACTTTATGGATATTCCCACAATATGACTGCTCTTCCAGTTATTTTTAGCTCCGCTGAGCTTCTTGTCATTGAAGACGAGTTGTATTTCACAGTCAGATTTAGCGGAGACGCCCAGCTGACAAGTGCATTTGGTGCACCGTATCACACTGATGCTTACTGGTAACGCTGTTTGTTTTTCCCATTTAGGTCTACATTTGTTGTTGCCATCACTTTGATAACCCTAATACATAATTCATCAGGGTGCGGCATGCAATGACAGCGGGTTGCGAGAGGAAGCGCTAAGGCGACGCATCTGAGAGCCGTTCACTTTCATCATGTCTCGGTATGACGTCTCATGTTTGCAAATACTTCTCCCTCCAAATTATGCATGCTTACCTTCCATCGGCATGAAATCAATGAATCTGGTGTTCTTTCTTTTCCTGAGAGCAGTACACAGGTCTGTGTTTTTGCTATAAAGCCATCTGCTCCTCCCTCCTTAGCCTTGAGCCTGTTGCTCACCTTCTTCTGCCCTCGGTTAGTCTAGAGGACTAAACATTTGAAAGAGTTCCAGCAATTAGACACGTGGTTGTTGTTGCCTTTGGTCTGAGTCTTTACTTCCTTTTTCTTTCGTGTTTTTTTTGTTAAATTGCAACCTACATATCAAAATAAAACAGAGGTGCTCCTGCATGAAAAATAACATTACAATGTAAGCAATATCACTTAACATGTGCATAGCACATGTAGGCTAATACTGACTTTAGCGTAGCGCAGCTAACGGCTAATAGCAACAAGCTACCGTTTAAATAAAGTTCACCATCAAGAAAATTTAAATAACCACAAACACAAATATGTCACAGCATTATGACTGGTATGACTTACAGATTACGCTCTGCCAAAGCTCCGAAATAAAAAACAATGTCAAGAGCGGGAATTTGTCGTGTTTCTACCTCCCGTGCTGTGACTGTGTATACAGGCTTTCAATAATATAGCGGCTGCTTAGCTTACATTGCTTTGATAGAAGGCGGTTCTTTTTGACAAAATCAAATATGTGAACACATGTAACTATGGCAAGGGGGACATATACTGGCAAAGGAAGAACTTAATTAGTTTTTTTGCACAACAGATGAATTGGCTTTACAATACAACTCAATTACTAACAAATGAGGGACAGAACATTCAACATCTTTGTCTCTCCACCTGTTGGGCCAAACGAAGAGATGGAGGTAGAGATGGAGGCAGAGGTGGAGGCAGAGATGGAGGCAGAGATGGAGGCTTAGACAGATGATCACAGATTGTAGTCATATTAATTTGACTTAGAAATTCACTGTGATCAGGTGCATTTGTGGTCTGAAAAAGCTTGTAAGATGTGCTCATAGTGTATAGTAGCATGGCAATAATGGGCAAAAACATTTGACTCCACTATATTTGATCGCAACATGTTCTAACCACGCTGCCCTTTGCAAATTAACAAGAGTGGGAATAAAGGTTGTTGCCAAATGATTGTTTCTCAGATCTTAATTTGCTTTTATTGTTTTATAGTCTCTTATAGTAGTCTCGATGATTGGGCCATGAGGGGTCAGTTGTAATAATGAACTGCTTGTGTTACAAGACGTGTTGATTTATCCATGTTTTAATTAGGCAAATAGAATGCTGGTTAGAATGTCAATGTGTAAAAATTAGTGGTGCAACTCATAATCTTTCCCCCACAGTTCGGATCACGCCCGATCTGTGGCTAGGTTGGGGGGGGGGGGGGGGGGGGTCCATTCAGTCGATACCATTCTAACATGTCAAGGAAGCTGAAACATACTCAACGTAACACGCTAAACCTAACTTCAAAATAAAGTTAACCAAAAACAGAATAAATTGACGGCAAAGCAAATGGCCTTAGTACACTTTGACTTTGAAGTTGGCCCTCGTCGTGTGGTGATGACTAGCTTGACTTTCTTTGATTGACATTGTAGTTGCAACCAACATCAACACAACGCTATCCCAAACTCATATTCAATCACTAATTTAAGACGCTAAGAAGCCGCTAATTAATTACGGCATCACTCTACAATACGGGAGAAGTCTCCGACGTAAGTGGCTAGCAGCTACCTGTTAGCATGACCATCGAGTGTGCATTATGTGTCCTCCTCAAGTCTGAGTTGCTTGCTGTTATTCTTATTCTTTTTCAATATTCTGGACCAAAGCTACCTTGTAATTCACTCTCCATGTTTAAAGGAAGGGAGTGTGCCTAAAATTGCACGTTAATGTATTTTTATTATTTAAAAAAAAAAGATAACTATTTTTTATAATGTTTTATAAAACACTTTTTGCCCATTGAGTAAGAAAAACATTCAACTCAAAATGTCAAACTTAGCTGTTTAGATTATAGGAACACTATTTTAAGACATTAATACCATATTTTACACACAAACCATGTAAAAAGAAGAATGTTTTTGCCTCATATTGCACGTAAAAGTTGTGTTCCTAAATCCTAAATGGCTATACTAGATATTTTGAATAGATTTTTTTTAATTTAATGAAAAAAAAAGCGCTTTACAAAATAAATGAATGCAAAATACTATATCTTTTTTCTTCTGATCCGAGAAACGATCCGATCCGTGACTCAAATCCGTGATCTGATCAGAATCGTGACTCTTGTGATCCGTTGCACCACTAATAGAAATCCAAGTTTAACCCTTTTTTTTTCTGCGGCCTAAAAGAAGGGAGGAAAATAAATTTATTTGGAGTATTTTTGGAGGGTGCAAACAGCATAATGCCCACCCTAAGACAGTTGAATCTTGATGTACGTATATGTTTAATCCAGTCTGTTACTAAGATTATAACTCAATTTAGTCAAATTCCCCATTGAATTTAATTAAAGTAGACCTTCTTTCGCATACTAAGAGAAGAGGGCTCCACAGCTATTTACTCGATCTTTCTGGCATTCAGTAAATAGTTCAATTGAGAACATACACATACACACTTCTGATCGTTACAGTTAATATAATATTGCGAGCATTAAGATTAATGCTGTCAAAATAAAAGTGTAAACACATTGATTAATCACAAAAAATGATCGCATCATCATGTATTAACGCAGATTAATCACACTATTAATTTGTGGATGGTTACATTAAAGGTAGTGCAGGTTGTGTTTGAGCTATAAATATAATTACATGCATTGAAGTAAAACATTTAATAAATGTTTGCATATGACATTCAAAATATTGTTTATGTCAAAATATTGGAGTCATTTTTTTGGGTCATTTCATTTTGATTAGAAAAAGAGGATGAGTGTGTGCAGTGGATCAAAACATGTTGAAGACGTCCTCATAACATTAAATGTCGAAAGAATTAACACATAACAGGTGCTCTTCAAATTTGAGAGGCAAAAAATGTTGATTAAAAAGTATTTTTATTAAGTGATTAATAATGATTGATCACAATTCAAAGATGTGATTATTCTGATTAAAAAAATAATCATTTGACTGCTCTAGTTTTTAGTAAATAAAAGTAGCACTGTATTGCATAAAAATAATACAAGAGAATGAACTGGTTTGCGGGTTGGCTTGCAATTGTGGCTCATTGAGAGTGTTCTTATTTTGTATTTGTGTTAATTATTCAGTTTCTTTTTTTTCTCACTTCACTTGAAAACTCCAAAGTCAAAGTGGGACAAAGTCAAGGTATTGTGTTGGGGGGAAATACCAGATGCATATTTTACTTATTTATATAAAGTTAGGTGGGTAAGGGGAACTTCTTTGAATTTTTCTTAATTCAAACATGTAAATTGATTGGTTGCACATACTGTAGTTCAAAATGTTTAAAATGTCATATATTCTAATATTTTCAAAGAGAAGAGATGAAAATTGGATCAAAATCATATACAACTGATAAAAAATATATATATTTAGTGTAGTAACCCACAATTCCACCATCCTAGCTCTTTTCTATTGACAAACACTTGAACACACAGTCGTCGTCGTCGTCATTTCCATTTTACCATTGCAAGAAGAGGAATGTTTGCTTCAAATTTCAATTTTCATCTCTTCAGACACTGGTTGAATGCAGTGCGTGCATGCACAAGGTCTTCTGACTAACGCGGCAGCCGCTGTCACACTTGAGTTGCCTTCTGACTTAAAAAACATTAAACAAACAACAGTTACTTGGAACAGTGAGTACAGAAAGAAATAACTTTGGCGAATGAGCCACATGCTGCTTCACCAAGTCTAAAAACATTAGGATCTCATCACGTGCATGTTTTGGAAAATTTCCATTGCAGTCTGGCTGGTGTAATTCTATAAAACTTGCCATTAATAGTAACCAAAATAATATTTTGGGATGACATCACTCTCACAGAACTGTCCACTATATGTGAACATGTTTTTTGAATATGAAATGGATGGAAGTCCTTGTAAATGTTAACATTGCAAACATTTTTCGATATAGCTTAAGACCCAGGTAGGTTACGCATGTGTGATGATTCACGCAGAATGTTAACGTTTAGCTGATATTTGGAGCTGTTTACGTGCCTAATTAAAATTTTGAACCCCTCCAGACACTGCATTTTATTTTCTATCACACATACCTCACACATATACCTACTCACCCTCATCTTGCATTCTGCTCTTCCAGGAAGCCAGTTTATCGTAAGTGCTAATTAACAAGGTTGGCCTCAATTATAGCAGTAATTGGACCGTGTGGAACACCCAAAATGAGACAAATCACAGCCACTTTGACATCCTCCGATGAGGACCTATTACTAATATTAAAAAAAAGGCAGGCCGTGATGAGCAGACTCTGAGGTTGCTGGTGCTGTGTAACGCGTTGCTCAGAATTCATTAAAGTGGAATTCATACATGGGATTGGTGGAAAACTGAAAGTGCAGAAATGATATGTTGAGTTATGGCTGGCGGTGCAGCAGTTGTGTGTAGGGTGAAGAGCCAGGGGCAAAGCGTAGCTCTGAGAGACTCCAGTCAGTGTTGATGGTCCTTGTAACTAAGACAGTCTTCCCCAGCTGCACATGTTCCTTCTTGTCCTCTAGGAAGTCTGGAGTGTGTCAGGCACGTCGAGCTAGGATAGCATGCCATTAAGTTGAGTTGGCAGGATGGAGTTAAAGGCAAAGCCCAAGTCCAGGTTAGATTAGTAATGATTTTATGGCTATTGACTAAAAAGTGTCTATCTACTTTTTTTTAATTTTTGAGAGAAAGCTCAGTATTGTTCATTCGGCAATTTTACCGATTCAACATCATCATTGCTCTCTCTGTCACAGCTTGAGAAGGGAGGACCCACATGCAGTGAGGTATGAGAGCCACGGCAGGGATGCGGATAACTTCGGTTTAATTGACCAACAAACGTAAACACAAAATCACGCACACAGGCGGACAAAAGTGAACACAAACTCACGTTCCTAGGCGGATAACAAACAAAATCAAAATCACGCACACACGCGGACAAAAGTAAACACAAACTCACGCTCCTAGGCAAAAAACAAACAAAATCAAAATCACACACAGTGGCGGCAAAAAAGTAAGTCATGGGCAGCAGGAGAAATTCTTGTAGGAGCGAATCCAGTCGGGTTAGGAGAGCGGCGTCTCGGAGTAATCACCCGACACTCCTTGCTGTGTTCGTCAGGCTTTTATCCAGGCCTGATTGAATGATGGGCAGCAGGTGTGTATGGTGGGCTCCGCCCACCAGCTGTTTCTCCAGTGCCTGAAAAGGAAACAGAGCAGCTGACTCAAATCATGACACTCTCTCTTTAAAAATTTTTTTTTATTTATTTTTATTTTGTATGTGCGTGAGTATGTGTGTGAGTATATGTATGTGCATGTGCGCGCGCGTGCGTGTATACTCATTAATTCACCTAAAACCTATTAAAAATCCCATACCGTTCACCTAAAACAAATACTTCAGAATCCAGCTAGAGTCGTGAGGTTGTCAGGAGACCCGAGGAAGGATCAAAGCAAAGAAAGGAAAGTGAAATCCAGCACCGACCAGACACCACCCACCACCCACCGGGTTACCAACCAGAGTCTTTCACCAACCCCAGAAACATATAAATTCCAACAAATTAGGGATACCTCAAGAGACCAAAGGAGAGACTGAGGAAAGGAAGGAAGGCTATATGAAGCAGAGTGAGATCCACAGACATCAGCCTCCACCGATTCAACGACCAGTGGAAGAAGCAGATTGTGTTTGAATTTCGATAGATGCTTGTGTGGTGGATCTGGCATGCATAAAAACCTCCACCAAAGAGGGGAGCCGTCGACCCCGGCCAGGACAGAGCAAGCACAACTCCCCAGGGCCCCCCAGGCCACGGCAGTACCAAGGCACGCCCCCCGGGCAGGAGAGCAAACCCAGGAGCTAGGAGCACCTCCCACCCCAACACGGCCCGCGCCCACAGCCCAACGCAGCAGAACGGGGCACGGCAGGCACCCCACCACTGGGGGAGGGGAGAAGGAACCACGGGGCACCCCGGAGGCCCACAGGCCCTGAACCGCCAGGCCAGGAGCAACAGACCGCATCAGGGCGGCGCGGCCCCGGACAACAGGGAGAGCACCGTAACGCAGCACCCCCCAAGAGACCCAGGGAACGGCCAAGACGCAGCCGCCACCCAGCAGCCAACAGAGGGGCAGAGCCGCCCACGCTCAGCCAGGGGGGACAGCACCTACAGAGTTAACCCACTAGCATGCAGTGATTCCGAATATTAACCCTTAGTGCCCATTGAAAGTGAATCTTGAGAAAAAGAAAGTGAATCTTGAGGAGTTGGTGACTGTATGGTGTCATTTGATGTAGTCTGCTCGATCCTGCTGACAGCAACTGGGTTCCTGACTATAAAAACACAACCATTAGTTACAAATTGCCAAATACAGAAACAGCAACGTAAGTTATCGCGATGTGGTGGCTTTCGCTAACAGGCAGAATTAAGTAACCGGATTTAGATTAAGAAATTCTATATACATAGACCATGTTTCTATAAATTTTGATATTTGGTTTTTATTCGAGGCGGATATTTTTTCCATTAAAATGTGATTTATGAGGAGGTTAGACCATTGGTCGAAATTCAGAGTTTTTTTATTTTTCCAGATAACAAGAATAGTTTTTTTCGCGACAGTAAGGGCTACAAGTGTAGATTGAAATTGTTTACGTATTGTTAGGTCACCTAGCAAACACAAGTTTGGAGATAAAGGTATCCTACAGTCCAAGATAGCAACTTTAGTCCAGAAATACATAACCGGAGTGCATAACCATAAAGCATGAAAATAAGTGTCTGTAGTGTTTTGTAAACACTGGAGACAAATGTCGGAGTCTGAGAGTCCCATTTTCTTCATCATATATTGAGTAATGTATGTTGTATGAATCATTTTATATTGGATAAGTTGTAAATTTGTGTGTTTTGTCATTTTAAATACGTTTTCACAAACTTGAATCCAAAAGTCAGATTCCGGAGCCATAGACAAGTCTGTGTCCCATTTCGAGATGGGTAAATACATTTTATCAGTATACAAAAGTAACTTATATATTTTTGAGAGTTTTTTTGTTGTTGGAGAAAGCTTAGCTAAAACAGGCAGTTGGAGCGTACCACAAAGTGTTGGAATTTGTTTCTTTATCATACTTTTAACTTGCAGATAATGTAAAAAAAAAGAAAAGTTTTTTATTTAGTATTTTTGGAGCAAGGATGTATATGATATAAATCTGAGAAAAGATGGTGGATATGTGTAATTCCTTTCTGCTCCCGCACACCTAAATAAAACGATTGGTTGTTAAGTTGAAAGTCGGGGTTATGCCATAGGGGAGAAAGCCTACAGGGCTCCACTTGGGCTTTTGTAATTTATGAGTGGCGGAAATCATTGGGTTTTTAAAACAATTGTGTCGCTTAATCGATCTTGTAATAAAGAGTAAATCTAAAAGTCTGAGGTTATTACAATCCTTCTGTTCTAGTTCCAGCCAACAGTTAGTATCTCTGTTGGGTTGTGCCCATATAATATATATATAGATAAGATATATTGTAGCTAGTTAACCATATAGTAGTGCATAAAATTTGGTGCCTCCAGACCTCCTTTGGATTTACTTTTCTGAAGAGTAGATAGAATAACCTTTGCTTTTTTTTTTCTATTCCAGTAAAATTTTGTAACGGCCGACTCCAACAACTGGAACCAGTTAGCCGTAGGTTTAAATGGAATCATTGAGAATTTTTTTTTTTATTTGGGGTAAAACTTTCATTTTAATGGTGGCTATTCGTCCTATTAGAGAAATAGGAAGATTATTCCAGCGCTCCAAGTCACTATAAATGCTATCCAGAAGTGGAATAAAGTTTAAATGAATTAAATCAGTTAATTTAGGTGAGATTTTTATGCCTAAGTATTTTAAATTACCTATAGGAAATGAGTAGTTTGGGTCCTGGCTTGCAGGGTTCCATGAATTTTCTGTAATAGGTAGTAGTGTTAAGTTTGGTCCAGTTAATAGAATAATCTGATAAATATGAGGATTTAGTTAAATTAAATACTTCCCCTAACAAAATAGCAGGCTTTTCTAAATAAAGTAAAATATCATCGGCATATAGATTAATTTTGTGTTCCGTTACCCCAGAGTGAATTACTTGAATCCTTCTTTCCTGGCGTATAGCTAATGCAAGTGGCTCAATAAATATTGCAAATAATAAAGGGGACAGTGGGCATCCCTGTCTTGTGCCTCTCTGTAGAGTAAAACTCTGGAATATAATCCCATTAGTAGTAACTGTAGCTTTAGGAGAATCATATAATACTGACACCCAGTGAATAAATGACTTCCCAAAGCCAAATTTATTTAAAACAGCAAAGAGGAATGACCAGTTAACTTTGTCGAAAGTTTTTTCTGCCTCCAACGATATAATAACTGCCTTTTTATCATGCCGCTGTGATATGCTAATAAGGTTAAAGAGCCTCCTAATATTATTAGTAGAGTGACGACCTTTAATAAAGCCTGTTTGGTCGCTATAAATGCTTGTCGAGATTACTGTTTCAAGTCTAGATGCGAAAGCCTTAGCGATAATTTTAATATCAGTGTTATTTAGTGAAATCGGACGGTAACTTGATGGAAGGGTGGGGTCTTTTTCTGGCTTTAATAAAAGTTTAATTGCTGCTGTATTCATGTGTGGGCGTATGTAACCATTAGTTTTCATTTCTGTTACTACTCTTAAGAATAATGGAGCAAGCATTAACCAAAAGTGCTTAAAAAATATAGCCGGATAACCATCCGGGCTACGTGTTCTGTCATTAGGCATACTGTACTATCTAGAGCACTGTACAGCTTGTTTATAGTAAGTGGCACATCTAACATATCTTTATATCCAGTAGTTAACTGAGGTATATTTAAGCTACTGAGGAATCCCTCAATATGCTCAGGGTTAGGCTTGTTAGTTTCTGAGTATAGGTTGCGATAATAGTTATAAAAAATGTGATTAATTTCTTCTGGTGATTGTGTGCATTCACCAGTTGTCCCTTTGATAGCCGTTATAAGAGATTTTTCCCAATTGCGTTGAAGTTGGTTTGCAAGAAATTTACCGGATTTATTATATTCAAAGTTGTTGTACCTCAATTGTTGTATTATAAACTCTGTCTTTTTAGATAACATATCGTCTAACTGTATTTTTGTATTTTGTAAGTCAGTCCATATTTGGTTATTTGGGTTTATTGCGTACTCATCCGTCAGTTGTTTAATTTTATCTTCCAAGTCTTTTTCTAATTTTTGATACTGTATCTTTTTATAAGATGAATATGATATAATTTTACCTCTAATTGCCGCTTTCCCAGCTTCCCAGAGATGAGATGGAGATAAGTCTGGAGAGACATTTATTTCCAAAAAGTCTGCCCACTCTCTTCTTATAATTTTGTCAAACTCTGTCATTTAGCAGTCAGATGTTAAATCGCCATGTCGGGGGTGGTTTAAAGATATAATCAACTTGTAGGGTAAGGAAGACTGGTGCATGGTCGCTAATAATAATAGGATGTATTTTTGTAACAATTTTATCAGCAATAGAATTATTTGTAAGAAAAAAATCTATTCTTGAAAAAGATCGGTGCACAGCGGAAAAGAAGGTAAATTCCTTCTTAGTTGGGTTTTTAAGTCTCCAGCTGTCGATGAGGCCAAAATCATCCATATATTCCCCTATTACTTTAGTAGATTGTAATCGCCTTATACATGTTGTATTATTAGAACGATCTATTAATGGATTTAAGACTGTGTTAAAGTCTCCTCCAATAATAATAGTAGAGTTCGCTGCTAAATCAAACAGCTGAGAGAAAAATTCATGGAAAAAGGCCGGATCATCATTCAAACCTCTGGGTCTGTTATTGTATTATTTAGAGTAAAAAATAAATTCTTATGTATAAGTATACAAACTCCTCTTTGTCTACTGTTATAAGGGGCAGAGTACACTTGACTAAAATTCTTATCAATAAGTAATTTTTCTTCAGATTTTTGTAGGTGGGTTTCTTGAAGGAGACAAATATCTGCTTTTAATTTTAAGAGACGGTCTAATTTTTAATTATTTTTGCATGTGAGCGAGCGCCACAAACATTCCAGGAAACCAGACTAATTTATGCATACAAACAATATAGACTCAGTCCTGTATATATATCTGTATAGGCTATTTGTTAATATTGGCATGTTATAGAATAGAATCAAAGTGGTTAGGTGGTTTATGTAATTTTTGTAAAATATGAGGTAACGTGTAAGTGAATATAACAGTGATAAAACGGGAAGGGAGGTGAAAGTGAAGGAAATTAGCGGGGGATTATACATGTAACAATACACCAGTAACTGGTAACCTAAGCAAGATTTTTTTTGTTTAAATATATTTTAGATATAGTTATGTATTAATATTATATTTGTAATATTGCCTAAACATAATGAGTATTCATATTTTTGTTTTATAAGCACATATACAGTATATGTATACATCTAATAATCAAACAAAGTTTAGTTCCACCAATGCCAATTAGAACAGCCAGGGAGTGGAGTTGGGGTTCCGGAATAGTTGGCCATCGATGTATAGCTTATCAACGACTATCGTAGTCCGTTTTAGCAAATTCTTTCTGTTTAAAATGCTCAAACTAGGACGGGGTTTGTTGCCCCTACGGGCTCCAAGCCGATGTACCCGGTGAAAATAAATATTATTTACTGTCTTCTGAGGAATTTTTAACGACGTCGTCATAATTATTTTTATCTCGGCCTCTGGATTGTCAGAGGTATTCTTGGATATGCCTGAGAATATTAAATTATCCCGCATGCTAAGGGATTGGACATCCAAAACCGTTTCTTTTAGCGTTTTATTCTCTTGAAACAGCCGTGAAGAGCGTAACTCGGCATTAACTCGTTGGATGTCACTTACCTGTTGGCCGATGAATTCCAAACCCACCTTTAATTCTTTAACGTCCTCGCGGATGAGGCAGAGGACATCTAGTTTTTTATTTATGGAGTCCAGCATACTGACCGAAACGTCTGTAGTAACTTGATCGTCCGTGTCTGTCGCTGAGTAATTTTTTCTCTTCTTGGAAGGTTTCTCGAAGGAAGGATCCTCCATCTCGCAACTGTAAAAGTATCCGTCGATGAAACGTTCAAGGTCCTCCACGCTGGGTGGTATTCCAAATCTGCCGGATGAAAGAGAGAAGAGAAAAGCCAAGTTATATGGTGGTTAAATTCGGATTTGGTTTAGCATAATAGAGCTAGTTCTATCTTAGCAGCAGGGCGCTGCCATGTTGGGTATTCCCGGTCTCGCAATAATCACAGCATCTCGCAATAGGCCCCACTAATTCCTATCAGCCTCACCAACTATGTGCTGTGTTGTCTGCTTTGCATATAACTGGCTAGTAGCACCATTGACTTGGATGTTTTTATTTTAATTTCACTTCTTAAAGGGGAAGTCAACCTTAAATATTTCTTATATTTGACAGACAATATGCTATATGTGATCTCACTAGTCTAAACATGACATTCTGATTAATATTACATTAGTGTAATACAGTGACGTGTGGTCAAGATAGGCAATGTAACGGCACCTTTCCTTTTACTTTTCGTCGTTACGTAAGCAGGGCATGAAGGTCTCTAACGCGCACCAACCGTAGTCGATCTTTCCACCTCAGCAATGACCACAAATGCAAAACGCCATTGCGGATGAACAGATGGTTTCCACTTTATTTTACATAAAAAAAAAATGGTGATTACAAAAGCATAAACATTAAAAAAAAAATGGTGATTATAAAAGCATAAACAACCTTACGATTAGCACGGTTAGTCAAAGTTGTTGCTCCTAGCCCTGCTTGTTTTTCCTTTTTATTTATGCCAACAACACACTTTAGGGCAAACCCTTCCCTTACGACAGCCTAACAAGAAGGACAAATTTACGGAGCACAAATACTCAAATATTCTAAATAAATCTGCATTACACATAATAACAAAAATAAAACGCCAAATATAGGTTTGTGACTAGTAAACAAAAATTATTCAAATGGAACACAAATAGATAAACATATATTCACATTTGAACAAATCTATATTCATATTTTTCTTATGGCTCTAACAGGCAAGGTAGGCACTGCCTACCCCAGGCTGAAATGAAAGTTGAAATCGTTTGGCTTTTTCTATTTATTTTAATTGTTTATTTCATTTCAGAAAGCCTACACTACCTATAGGTTTAAATGTGACAACATTTGGTGATTTTTATACCGCAATTAAAAATGACTCATTACTTCATCTGGCCTGCAAGCAAAAATACTGCAAAAATTATCCTCCTGAAGGCACACGGCTACTGTGCTTTTCCCAGCCCTGACCGCGTAGCGATGTGTGTTCGCACATGTATAGTCAGTTTCCCAGTAGAAAAGTCCTTTACGCAAATAGGCAGATCGCTACGCAGCCTTTTTACATCGCTGTATTATTCCTGTGCAAATATATGTTAGCACAGTGCATTCGTGAATTCAAAACACACTTAGTGCACAGCAAAGCGGTAAGATGACGCCACTCTGGAAAATATAAAACAATTTTCACGCCTTTCTTTTGAGGGAAAACACCATCTTTTTAAGGACGGGAGACCAATGCCTTAGCTACCGGATCTTCAGCAAAGTAAGGGACAAATAATTATTTGTACTTTTCACAAAGAATGGTTCAAAAGGAAAGATTGGCTTTGTGGATGTGTTTCGATTAACTGGCTGTTTCACTTTACATGGTATTTGGCATTGCTATTGCTAGCTTGATTTTGTGAGGAATTAGAATTTTTTACAGGGAGATATTCACTTTATTACATTCTGTCTGGGGGGTTTGTAATTGTCCGTTTTTCGTTGTGCAGCAGATGGGAGGCATAGTGCACTGCAACTTTTACTGTGGCTGGCAGACTGCGCACTGGCTGACGGTGGCCCAAAACTTTAGCTGAGTGGCAAGTGTTGAGCTGTCGCACCGGAGTCGATGGGTACAAACCCCACTCGAAGTAAAAAAAAAAAGATTACGGAGCAAAAAGTGTAAGACTTCAAAAGAGAGTAAGAGAGTGTTTTTTTGTTTGTTTTTTTCTACCCATACAGAATGTATGGCATCTTGTATCTGTATCTTGTATCAAGTATCTCGAGGTCAGGCTGAGTGTCCTCTTTTTTGGGAAATTAAAATATGGTCACCCTAGGATACGTCGTACACTGACCTGCCGACACACAAATTTGTAATTGGTGTGTGTGTCGCAATTTGCGACTGCCAGCCTACCCAAACCTAGAGCTCACTGCACGTCACTGGTGTAGTAATATGAGCTATGAAGCAAAATCCATCTCAAGGTTGGCCATTTTGCCACTTCCTGTGGACTGAAGATGTCATCACAGTTGATCTAGGTAACAACCAATCACAGCTCACCTGTTTTCTGAAGCTGAGCTGAGATTGGTTGTTACCGAGATCAACTGTGATGTAATTTTTCACGCGACATGAAGAGGCAAAATGGCAGTCTTTTGATACTTATAAAAATGTTGGATTTGGCTGCTTAACTCATATTCCACTAACGCAATATTAACCACAATACCATATTTAGATTACTGGAGCTGCATAGAACATATTCTTGTCAATAATTTTTGGGGGGGTTGACTATCACTTTAATACATATTTATGTTTGTTTTGGAGCAGAGAATGCAAGAGGTGACCAACATATTTTACCTCATAAGATTTACACAAATCATATTTGTGGCCCAAAATCAAGAATTCTGTTGTTGAAGAAAATATAAAACAATAACATTAACTTATGTGAGCCTTAAATCCCCAACCCATATACCTATCTCAGATGCTGGTAGGCCTATATATACCATACATGTATTTTTCATTTTTCTCAACAGAAGACAACATTGCAAAATTTACAGGCTGAAACAATTTCTTGTCACAGGCGCCTGGTAATTTAAATGTGCTGCAGTTGCATGACCTGCATCACACACAAATGTGTTTTACTGTATTTGAAATATGTTTGTAACAATAGATGAGGAAAGAGATGAAAGACAAATGTGAATCCAGGAATATCTTCTCTCATTTTGCCGGAACCTCAGGAAGCTTGTCACAGTGTCAAATGCTTTCATTGCTGCCGAGGTGTTGCTCTACTGAAAAACTGTAACATCGCACAGCTCAGCTACTTTTTGACAGGATTTTTCTCACTTAAAAACGAAGTACAGGAAGTGATCTTTGGTCGGCATCTGTCAGTGTTTGAGAGGTGAAGAACAGTGTTTAGTAAAGGTGTTGTTCCGTAAAAGAAGGTTGAAAATTGCTCCCTGCAGAAATGGAAACCAGTGATTGTTAATGTGGATTTTTAACATCTTAACTGATTTTGTGTGTGCTCACCGCATCTTATTAGTCCAACTTTTGAACTCACTTAGAGTCATAAATAAAATTAAAATAAAATAGATCACTTTCAATCAGCCTTTAAAAAACGTTTATGTGTCAGTCTATGTCTACTCTGTATTATTATTATTACTTTGCGAAAGCTAATAGAAAATGTTCTCCCTTTAGCTCAGCGCTTGCATGATCACTTAAAAAAAAAATTTATTCAGCAGAACAGACTGTGTTTCATTGTAATTTTCATTACTGTAGTCTAATTTCTTCATTTAAGGAACTTTTTCACATAATTCAAACAGAGCTACTTTGCGATCGTTTTAATTACATTTCCGTAGCTTTTCTTACCATCCCTGCATAGACAATGGATCCCTTGGACAATATTAATCTTCCATTAATCCTTTAAGGATTAGAACAAAGTTGTGCCGCTGAAATTAAGGCTATCTATGCTGAGATACCTTTTCAATCTTGTGCACCATTAATCCTCCTTAAGGAATAAAGCATTTGGATAAAAGTCCCAACCACTGCCTGATGATGCTGAAATAATAAAATAATATGATAAATGTGACTTCTCTCCAAGTCTGCCATAAATGTTGTCGAGTGTGCTAATTCACATCCAAGCACACAACTGAGCTCTTTTATCAGACAGGCAGAAATGGGGAGCTTTACTGAAAATATAATGAAACCTCACATTTGGTTGGGGGTATTATACTGTGAATTTCAAACAGAATGAGGTTTGGAGTGCTATATTCATTTAGGGATAGACCGATAATTGGCCTTATTGGCGCCGATATTGTAGCCTGGCAATAGTCAGATTGATTTGTGCTTCACTCGAGGGAGTTCTCCACAATATCAGTCTAGGACTGCTCCGCGTTGATTTGCTCGGGAAAGGCGGGGCATGCTGTACAACACTTCGAGCTGATTGGACGAAGCAGAATCGTGTGCACGTCTACCTAACTTTTGTTTCGACCAATCACGGAAAAGGATGAAAATGTCGTCACCGACATGTGACTAGCTGATATCAATGGCGTTGAGTTTATGTTGTCAGTTTTGCAATATTGATATGCCGATACAAGAGATAATTCAGCAACAACAGAATTACTTGCAGCGTCCACGCATTCGTCCACCGGTGTCCCCATGTTTGATTTGTTTCTTCCCATGGCTTCGGCGCTTCTTGTTTTCTCCCACCAGTGGTTCGTATCGGTGGAAATCAATGGGAGCGGTACAAGATGAGTTTTCGGGAGTTTATGAACTCACAAATACCGCGAGAATACATCTTGCAAGAGCAAGGTTACCGATATTGGGCATTTTGACGAATATCGGTATCAGCCTTTTTTCAAAATCTAACGGCCGATAAAAGGTAAAGCTAAAACCATTTTAATCTCAGGAACCTATTTATTTAAATGTTCTGTTAACTTAGAGATGCTGGTGACCCTGGGAATCTTAACATTTTGTTTTTGTTCGACATTAAAACATATTTCTGTTTTTTTTTTTTTATTGTTTGAAAAAACACCTATGGTATTTACTTCTTTGAGTTTCCATTTAAGTTTTTAGGATGTACCTACAACCTTGGGAGCTCCCTGAATATTTTTTAGTTAAAATGAGTATATTGTCTAAGACTTTTTTTTTTTTTAAATCTATGTATTGAAAAGTCTGGAAATTGCCAAGATTGGCATTTGTATTTCAAAAAAATTTGACGCCAGTATTTTTCCCCCTTTTACTGAAAATTTATTTTTCCCTCCAATATCAATTATCGACCTCCTTGACTACTATTAATCAGCATCGGTATTGGCCCTGAAAAAAACATATCGGTCTATCTCTCATTTATTTTTCTGCTCCCTGGTTATGATATCCAAAAGGCTAGCGTGGTGGTTGTAATTTGCAAAGGGCTAACGTGTTTAAATGGTAAATAAACCCAGAGGCGCAGATTAAGGCCCCATCATCTGGCCACAAGTGAAGCTTTGGCATCATCAACACGTCAGCACAGCATGTCAAGCCATGTACAGAGCTTTATCAAAGCACTCCAATTTTGGCTCTCCTTGCTTTTATGTCACAAAGTTACTCATCCATGTACTGGCAAACCATCACTCGCACTAGTCCACCTTAGGTCATTGGGTCACATCCCAATTTTATCCAGGTGCTTCTCTATCCTCCTGCTGTTGCCATCTCATCAAGCTGACCTTGTTCCACTTCCTCCCTGTCTCTTCTTGTTGCACAGCCCCTCGAACATGTCTCACCCATCTGTGATTGTCTTTTTTTTTTTTTCGCCTCGTGTTCGGTCCTTGCCATCAAGTGCACTAGCTGTTGATGGATCAGAGTCATGGTACACTTTAGCTTTTCCGGAAATGTAATAGTGACTGTGTCTGGCTCAGGATTTGAAACCACCTGCTGTCTGCTCCATATCTGTGAGTTTAGCGTAGAGAAGTAGTGATGACGTAGTGAACGATGATAGCAGCTTTTTGTTGCGTGTCCATGATTGTGCCATTTTGTAAGTGCAGCAATGTATTCCAGTGGCCTTTAGCAAGGGAATGGGGTAGCACATCTGGTGTTTGGATGTTTGTGTGTCTGCCTGCCGTGATTGTGTGTTAGTTGAGTATCCCATCTGGCCTTGCAAATAATAAATAATAAATTAAATTAGCCAGGGCTGCGGGCACATTTCTGGGATGGATCTGTATCTTGTTATAGGATTCACAAGAAAATATATCAACAGAAACATCTACAGAATATGTTTCATTAGATGCAGTTTCTTTGAGCCAACATCAGAACATTACAGCATACTTTGCGCATTAAAACTCAAACACAAATATTTCGATGTCTAACTATCAAAAAATTGTATAGCAGTCGAACAATATATATCTTCATTGAAACGGGTGGGCAAATCCTTACAAAATTAATCAGAAAGGTACAACTGTATATAAACTTCTTGCTGAACTTTAAGGTAATGTTTTTGACAGCGTTTCTAAAAGCAAAGACTATCTCGTGTTTTTGATACACATGGAGCTTCACTCACAAATAATACAACTGCATTAGTGTTAGTGTTACTTTCTCTGCTTAGCAGGTAGTGTTTGTATATGTGGGGGTGGAGGTGGAGAGCTGGAATAACAAGTAGGATGCAGTAAACTGTCGCTTCCTGGCACCCATGTTGACAAGGTTCATGTACATCATTAGTGGGTGTCATTGAACGCAGTTCAAATTTACAAGTAGGTCAAAACATTCTGTAGGAATTACATTGACAGCACACTGATGTTTATTTTTTATTTTTTAGTTAACTTCACTTTACAATAGCCTTTTTATCTGACTATTTATGACTAAAACGTTTTTTAATTAGTAGATTAAAACCTTAACTGCAAACCTCTTGCCAATAGTTTTTTGACTGGATTCAGGTTCGAATCTCCCGCCCTCTGTCTGCGGATGTGACGTCACGTGTGCATTGTATCCGTGGGAAAGTGGGAAATGCAGTTTCATTTTCCAGCCACAGGTGGCAGTATTGATTCAAAATTCAATTTTCTACGTTCAGTAGCTTTAACGCATCTTAGAAGAAGTTAAAACATCTTCCAACACTCGCTCTAAAGGCCTCACTTTCTCTATACGGGTTTACATATAAGTTCCACCATTCATGTATTCCGTGATGCTGGTTGAATTTTAAAACAAACTTCTCATTAAGATCAATTGTGTTAGATGGAATAAGAACTCCACTTTTGTTTCAAGTTCAGACCACTTTATTTCACTCCACTTCGCTCCCACAACCGTTACACCAACAGTCTAACAACCGCTCTCATTCGAGAGCTCACTTGGCATAAAAGAAGTAGCACTGCCCCCTTGCGGTGTGGTATGTGAAGGTTATTAAATTGAACAACAATCTCAGTCTCTTAAAAAAAACAAGAGAACAAATTAACATTATACACATGTATAACATAAATGTGTGCAAATACTGAACTGTGTAACCATTAAACAATAAATTGGTTGTTCACTCAATTTTCCAATGCCCTTCATAGAGAGCCTTGAGTAACATTGCTGAAGATGCTCCCTTTTTAGTCAGACAGTCTGGCGATTGATCTTTGGTGTCTGACCACAGCACCTTTTTAACACTTTTGGCTTCAATGAGCTCTTTAATAGAGCTGATTTCCAAGCGAAGCCTTTTTTCAGCAACAAAGTTAGTAGGCTTCAGTGCATCGATAAGAGAATGATTATCAGTAACACAGATTATTGGTACAGGTTGCTCAGTGATACCAGCATAGAGTTCAGAGAATAATGTTGACAGAAAAAATGCATTGTCAATTCCATCAGACATTGCTAGTGTTTCACCTGCAAGTGTACTCCTGACAATTCTCTTGATTTTCTTTGACTGCCAAGAAATAGGAGAAAACAGTCCGTTTTCACCCATCAAAACAGTGAAGTGGGCACCTTGAGTACCTCCATCTGAGAGGTTTGCAAAAGATGCATCAGTAAATGTAACCAACTTCAGGCTATCATCTTTTCCAAGGTATTGAAAGTTCAACTCAACTGTCTTAGTTTTGATTTTAGACACAACTGTATTTGCTTCATGAATGGTCTGTATGGTAGCACATTTGAGATTTGATGCCAGATTACTGGCATCAAACATGGCATCAGGTCTGCTTTGTCTAGCCATAAAAGTCTGGTTTTCCATAGCGGGCAATAGATCATTCTCATTGCGTTCAGCATGTGTCTCTTTTTCATCTGTCATATCAACAACACACTGTTGCTTGTTGTTGTTTTCTTGATCACAGGTAATCTGAGAGTCGTAATCATATTCCTGAGTAACTTTCTTCAGTCTGAGTTGATGAACTCGAACACAGGTGCCTCTATGTATGAAAAAAACAACTGCACAATCCTGTCCAATGACCACTCCTGGCCCTTTCCATTCAGGACAGTCCACTCTTTTGTAGTAAACCTTGTCACCGAGTTCAAACTTCTCATCTGTGTGACGCACCTGTTTCTTTAGTGCTCTTCGTATTCTCTCTGAACATTCTGCTTCAGTAAAAGCCTTTCTTGCTGCGTGCAGAGCTGAAATATGCTTGGCGACCCATTCACTTTTTGTGGTACCTTCTAGAGCAGGTGCTTGGTCAATCAACACAGAAGGTAGATTGGGATTCTGTCCAAATACCAGCTGATGTGGACTGTAGCCATGAACACTTTGCATGCAGTTCTTTGCCATCAAAGCCCAGTCCATAGCAGTGCTCCAGTTGCATCCAGTGCTTGTTTTCAATTTCATTATGATCTCAGTTAGGGTCTGATTGTGTCGTTCTAACAGCCCGTTACTCCGAGGACTGTAGGCATTCTCAGCCATGTCTCTCACTTCCTCATTGTTGAACTCCCCACCATTATCACTAAACAGATGTTTAGGTGGGCCGTGCACACTGATCCAGTCGTGAATAAAATGTTTGACTATCTCAGAAGACCTTTTTGTAGTAAACACACTCCCTGCACTAAAACGAGTGTACTGATCAATAATATGTAGGTACCACACTCCTGGTTCGAGCTCATGCAAGTCCACAGCAACAGTTTCATTATACGTTGAAGCAAGTAGTAATCCCACAGCAGGCTTAGGTTTAACACTACAATATTTTTGACACATTTCACATTGCCTTACTAACTTCTGTAGCAGGTCAACAAATCCAGTGTCCTTGTTGCCGGAACTGCTCAAAAGTCAGTAGCTTGTCTGCAGAGGCATGTCAAAATTGTTAGTGTCCAAATTGTTAGTGAAGTTTCTCTAAAACTCTCATCTTCTCATCTGTTTTCATTGTTTCTGTTATTGTCAGTATTTCTTCCTCAGTAGCTGGCATGTGCTCCGTATCACCATTGCATTTCTTCTCACTGTCCACAATGCTTACACAATAATGTCCAGAACTAGTCAAATCCAGTTTAACAGGCTACTTGAACATTACTGCACTGTCACGCTCCATGTTCAAAACTGTTCCTGCTCTTTTTAGGGATGTCTTGCTTAAGAGCAGTGGGATGTCAACAGGTACAACTTCAGCTTCTATATTACTTTTTGTGTGCCCAATTTTAGCCGGTATCTTCACACTGAGTAGACCACTTTTCCATCGCCAAACTTAAATGGCCTGCAACTTTGTTTTTCACTCTCTTTCATAGTTTTAGCACTTTTCTTTCCTAGTACTGTGCTGTAGTGTTCAAGCCACTGTTGTCCACACCCTGTCTTGCAAGCAGTATCTATTATTGCTGAGCCAAAACATTCTGTCATGAATATCTCTTTGCACTCTTCAACTTCCATTTCACGATCCTCCGTTATTTTTACACTCTCGTCTTTGTGTGGACACTCTAGCCCAGTGAAACGTACTTTGGCACACAGCACATTTTGATCGCCGTCCATACTACATACTCAAGTGGATTTGTACCGTTTTGTAAAGTTTTCTGTCATCACCTTTGCCAGGCTTTACTTTTTTTCCGTTGCTGCTCCGTAGCATATACCGTTTCCTGGCTGATAACTTCCGTTACAGCACTCGCATTTCCGCCAAATATCCTCTTCAGCGCTGACTTCATGTTAGCAAATGTTAAGTCACTGCTTTCTGTTAAAGATAGCTGCCTGTCTGTCATTTCCAAACACGCTGTCTCCAACAGCTTAAAAGCTAAAACAGCATCGGGTAACTCCATGTTGTATTTCCGAATTCGTGAATATCGTTCAAAGTCAATTATATAGTCCGCCATGGACATATTCACGTTTTTCATAATCCGGTCAAAATTGGAGTAAGCCTCATATATTCTGTCCTTTTCTTCTTTTAGGAACAACCCATCAAGTTTCGCAAACAGAGTGTTCATTCCTGTGTCATAATTTAGTGCGTCTACTGGAATTTCCATCGCTGTTTCTCGCGCCCTACCTGACAGCGCCAAAGCCACCGCAAGGGCTTGCTTTTTCTTCTCCAAGTCAGTGACTCTTGTCCAAATTCCGACCTTATTTTTCCAGCTTTTGTAGGGTTTTCCTTCTTCAAATGGTGGCGGAACTCTGTAGTTGTTAACCATCCTCTGCTACCAATGTTAGATGGAATAAGAACTCCACTTTTGTTTCACGTTCAGACCACTTTATTTTACTCCACTTCGCTCCCACAACCGTTACACCAACAGTCTAACAACCGCTCTCACTCCAGAGCCCACTTGGCATAAAAGAAGTAGCACTGCCCCCTTGCGGTGTGGTATGTGAAGGTTATTAAATTGAACAACAATCTCAGTCTCTTAAAAAAAATAAAAAATAAAAAATAAAATAAAAAACAAGAGAACAAATGAACATTATACACATGTATAACATAAATGTGTGCAAATACTGAACTGTGTAACCATTAAACATAGAATTTGAATAGTCATATCCATGCCTGATAATGTATGTTATCCCTCTCAGGCTCAAATTAAACTTTAGTAACAGGAAAAATCTGATATTTGGGGAAAATTATCATATGGGAGAGTAGTATACAATTCCCCCCAAAAATTGGTGAAACCTTCACATGCAATGTATTCTGGGATGTTGCAGATTTACAACATTGGCCCGGTGTGGTAAATTAACACTGAATACTGAATATGTCATGAACACTAACTTTATTTGCATAGCACATTTCAAAACAATGTTACAAAGTGCTTTACAGTGGCAGAATAACAACAAAAACAACTTGGTATAGATGAGTATCAACTTTGTATCCCCTTATATCAAACAAAATGGAGATATAATAGCAATAATACTACACTGACGTCTCAAATACTAATTGAGAAGGCCATATCTGAAAGTCACTTCTTCGTGTGGTAGTCCAAGAAACAATTTTTGTCCTTTGTAAAACACAAAAGTACTTTGCACTTCAGACAGGCCATTTGCGTGTAGCCATTCTTGTATCGTCCACATTTATCAGCAAGAATGGTAAAATGATCGAGTCTGTCTAGTCTGACGTCAACCGATGGTGCAATGGTCCTCTGAAGTGGAGGTGAAGGTGTGGCAGCTTGATGGCGTTCTGAAGCCACTTCCGATGACGGTTGTCCTCTTTTCCTTTGCCAACCTTGATGAGAGCATCTGCAACTTGAGCGCGGAAGTCAAGGAACGGCATATGCTTCTCCCACTTCTGGGTGAGATGACGGCGGTAGAGGAGCCAGCTATTGACCAGTTATAGGTCAATCAAATAGTACAAGATTACCAGATACCAACGACGTGAGCGAATTTCAATGCGATAGAGAGGAGCAAACATGTCCGCCAAGTCAACTCCTCCCATGTTGTTGTTGTACATCTTGACAATCTGGGGTCTGTCCACTTCCACATATTGCTTCTTTTCTTTCGACCACCTTCTGCATCTATCAACAGGATCAGGGCCAATGAAGGATGATGCCAGTAACACTGACTTGTTATCATACCATTTCACGATGGGTATCCCACTTGTCATTTTATATTTCACTTCATACGCACCATGCTGACTTTGCACTTTGAAAGTTCCTTGTCACTTTTAAGGGTACATCCACATAGACAGATATGATTGATGGTAGCAACTGATCCATTTTCTTCAGCTCCACAATTAGCATTGCAATGGAATCCGAATGGGCAAAAATTTACATAGTTTGTGATACCAAACATTATTAACTAGAATAGTGTGAAAGTCTGATGTATACTTGTTTGGCTATCCTGCCAAACTTAAATAATAACTCAAATACTGGTTCGAAGTCTATTTTAACTGCACAAATTTCAAACACATCAATCAGGAGCCATTAATTGCTCTTTGTTTTGCTCTGAACACTCTGCAACAAACAAAAATTTAAATGGTAGTTTTGTGAACACATCCAATGAAAAGAAACATAATATTGTGTTACTTGAGATCCCTACAAGCCTCTTAATCCCCATTTTTGAGTTTTCTTTGGGATGGGATTCTCTCCATATCGATAGTTTTAAACCTATGACTACTGCCTCTATTGTTGTTTTCTTTGCAACAATAGAGGCAGTAGTCATAGGTTTAAAACTATCGATATTTATTATTTGCAACACACGTGTCACCACCATCAAAGGAACTGCATGTTCAAACCTGACCTTAGAATTAAGAATGCACACATTTCATGGAAAATGTGTTCTAACCGACTTGTTCTCTTTGCCAATTATTTCTAGCAGTGATTGCTCACAGCCTGGTTGCACGCATGACTGCAGTTACAAAATGTGCAACAACATTTTAATTGACTTTCAAAATTACTTGGTAAAGCTCCCACGCTCTTGATTAGCACAAACAATGTAGTTCATGAAAAATATTCATAAATCAAGTACTATCTTTGCCTCTTATGCATTCCTCAGATATGTGCTGCAATTTTAGCAAACGCATACTTGAGCAAATGTGTGTTTGTGGAAATAGTTAACTGTTAGCTGGCTATTGAGCATTAAATTCAACTCTCAATCAGTCAGTGAAGCCCCAGCTAGGCAGTTTACTTTGTTACTTTATTGCTGGCCTATGATGCTATCAAAGCAACGCTAATTGCATGCTGGAGCGAAGATGAAAATACCCTGGTTAGCTTAGTGCTAGCTAGCAGCTAGTCCAACGTGAAATTGATGGATTCAAAACTGGTCTAAAAGGAAAAGTGGTTGAACAAATGGATGGATGGATGGATGGTTGGAAGAACACCCTAGGTTATGCAAGTAAGCTACCTTAAATGAAAGGTTCATACTGCTTGACCTGCTTGAGCGCGTGGTGTGCTCAGATTTGAGGCTTGGTAAAGGGCTTTGGACAACATATGGTGTAGATAAAGCACTATAAAAGTGCACTTCATTTATCATTATAATAAAAGTGGATTTTTGTTTTTTTGGAGAATGACTTATTTTCTCCCTCCCCTCGTCGGGCAGGTTCCGCCATTTGGTGTTGGTGTGTACGCGCGCACTTAAAACTTGTGTTATGGTGCGGACGGATGGATTTCAACGACGTGCGTCGTATGTCGCTCGTTTGCTCGTTGCCAGGGGCAACGGCCATTTCTCATGCAACGATGTGAGACGTGCGTTGAACGGCAGTATATTGGCTCCATAACTGAATCGTTTTGTGCTTAAAAAGACTTGTTATCCCTTCCGGAGACAGCTCCGACACGAAAGCGAGTGGCCCCTTACTTCCTACTTCCTTTCCTCCGTGACAGGGCGGTGGTCACATGACTACAGGGAATGCGCAAAAGGTGTTTCCGTTACACTTTTGCGAAATACTTCTATTTCGGCACGTCTCAAAAACCACCTAATGAGCGCGTACATTTTTTGGGGCGATATTTGAGGGTTTTTTTCGAAAATCATGTTTCCATTACCAGCTTGCTTTTGCGCAACTTGCCTTTTGCGCAAAACTGAGGATAATGGAAACGCACCTTGTGACTATTGCGTGCAGTGCTTACACTAAGAAGAGTTCTATGTGAAGCTTGGGTAAACTGTCGCACGTTTGTTTGACTCTGTGACGGGCAGAAGGGAGCCGTTGTGCGCATGAGCCAACCTTGCAAAGCAATATGGGTTATGTAGTTGATTACATTCAATAGCGATTATTGTGCATCAGCTTTGTTGTAATAAAAAATTGATGTTATTTGAAATCAAATGAAACAACATAGAACATACATATCAACAATAAATAACAAAATGTATACAGTGCATTTTATTTGCATAATTATACATGTAATATTAGCATTATATAGTTGTGATATTATTTTTATTTGTTTTATTCCAGGTTTATGACCTGTGGTCTTATGTTCAATAAACAAACAAATACAAACACGAGCCATAACAATGTGTGTGTCCTGCTGAGCCTTTTTGGAGGGCTAAAATAAAAATATCCGAACACTCGGGCTAACGTGTTTGCATGCACTGTTGTTCGAGTTAAAAAAAGTTGTATTTATTTTGTTTATTTTATGATTTGAAGATGCCAGCATTTCCACACAATTTTATGTTTTTGTCTGTCTGATGACATTTTTTTTTTTTAATAAATCAGACTTCATGTTCAAGCAGTTACTCAGTCCTTGAGTATTAATTTCAGCGAATACTTTTTTACTTGTACTTGAGTGATTTTTTATGACTACTTTTTACTTTTACTTGAGTAATATTTGTATGAAGTAACGCTACTCCTACTTGAGTACAATTTTTGGCTACTCTACCCACCTCTGGTCATCATTAACTATTTCCTTAGCACAGGTGATGTCATCTTCAGTATACAGCAAGTGGAAAAATGTGTTTTAAAGGTATTAATTGTACATGAAAAATAATGAAGTTATCAAATTAATTTTGGACAATATAGAAAACTTTTTATTGCTGAAAATGGCTCATTGACAACTATCCTTTTAAACTGTAAATGAACAGCAATCATAGGTGGCATAACGTCCCACAATCAGATAATCGGCTTCATCACTGATACGTAAAAACATGCATTGAAAAGGACAGTAATGATAAAGTCCTCTATAAATTCAACCCAAAATATGCGGGGGGTGCATTAAAAATGCAAACTTTGCATGCTAGCTGAACACCCCACATTGACTCATGAAAGTATAGATTATGTGAAACACAAACTGAATTTTTAATCACAGGATTATATAAAATCACCTTTGAGCAATACCCCTGGGTAAAATAAAATGTGCATAAAATGAAACTTACATACAAATTCCAAAATACAGCATAACCGAACGACTTGACCAAGTGATGTTTGGTGAAGTCAGTAGGCCAGGACCTTCCCTCTTCTTAGTAAAGCTACCGTGGCGAAGACGTAAGCCTCTCAATTGGCTTGGGATTGGTTTGAGTGAGACATGCTCGTGTAATAATGTTAAAGTGGTTAAGCCCCTGGGCGTCTTTAAAGAGCTTTCCGCAGCCACACACGGTGAAAGGGAGGGGATAGAGAGGAGGCGGTGGATAGAAAGAAAGAACACTGCAAAGAGCGAAGAAACAATTTTTTTTTATCTCTCTACTTTTGTGCCACAACAATGAAAACAGCAGAGGAGACATCTCATTAGGGTCAAGACTTTCGTAGTGCCGGCGAGTGTGGACTGTTTTAAGGAGAGAAAACGTGAGAAGAAGAGTGTCATTCACAGATGACTAGGCTTTACTTCCATAGAACTAGTCTTCAACGAAACATCCCACTGCCTCTGTGATTACTTTAAAGAGGACTAATAGAGTTTGCGTAGTTATGGGTGACATATTCAGTTCGGCTTAGCAATTTAAATGTGACGTGTTAAGTCTTGGTGGGTGGTAAACGAAAGCAATCCCGTCAAGCTCATGGCTGACGTGCTGCCTGTTTAGTGGAGGAGTCGGCACAAAGCCTGGACCACAACAATAGACTATAGTGAGCCGGCACTGAGCTCACCTTAAATTTGCTTGTCTGTAAATGGCCCACTTGCATGTACAAATAGACTGGTGTTAGTGGTAATTGCATGTTCGCCTGTCATGTGAATCACCATCATCTGCTCGCTGGAAGTGCATATTGTTGCTTGTTAATCAGCCAGTGAGGTCAAAGGCTTGTTGTTTGCCTTCCAATCAGTGAATTCACCCATAACTTCACAATTACACCTATTGCTTTCCTCTCTGCAGGTGATGCTGGATTTTGCAGCGATAGGCCGCCGTGTCTTATTTTTCTGTCCCATTTGCTCAGCCTGACTCAGGATGTGAAGTGGAAAATTAAAGGAGAGCCCAGGGCAACAACAGTCCTATTTATTTAAATTGCAGGAACAGGAATCTACTTCTTTTTCCCAGAGAGGAAAATATGTATGAATAAGAAAAATGGCCTATGTTGCCTTAAGTTAGAAAATACTAATTCATAATTTTAATCCTATACTTTTCTCCCATTAATTCAATTTATGACTTCAGAGCTATATTTCCTACTATAACATTTTAGAAGATCAATTATTTTTCCCATTGTACAGAACCTGCTTAACATTACACACTATTGGCAAAAGCAAGTCATATGACTTTCAGTGCCTGGACATCAGATACTGTATACCGTAAGAGGTACCACTGATGGGTTCTTATTGGCCCATTGTATAGTATTCACGGCTAGAAATCATAAAAAAAATCAACTGCAGTTACAGTAGACAGTCTTCACACTGCTGTTCCCTGCTGCCCTCTGTCTTCTCGAATAAGCTTGGTCAATAACAAGATGTTAATGCACACATTCTCACTCTAAAAACAGTTAGGTAAAAAATAACCCATTTTGGGCCAAAAAGGGACCAACCCAACTTTTTGGGATTCTTCAATTAACCCAAAAAGTTGGGTCAAATAAATAACCCACAAACAACCCCCCCAAAATGGGTTGCTTTGTGGGTTATTTTTTTAATTTGACCCAACCTTTTGGGTTAAATAGCTCAAAAAGTTGGTTTGAATCATTTTTGACCAATTCAATTGTTATTAATTTCAACCAAAAGGTTGGGTGAACTGAATGACCCACAAATGTCAACAACAAATGGGGTTTCTTTGTGGGTTATTATTTTAATACCGGTAACTCAAAAAGTTGTGTCGGCTCATCTTTTTACCCAATTCAATTGGGTTATTTAATCAACCCAAAAACTTGGGTCAAATGAATAAATAACCCACAAAGCAACAAACCGGGTTGATTTGTAAGTTATTAATTTGATCTAACTTTTTATTAAATTGATAATCTATTTACAATAACTGATTTTTGGGTGGCTTTGTGGGTTTTTAATTTGACCCAATTTGGGTTATTTTTTACCCAACTGTTTTTAGAGTATAGATTGTAGTTTCATAGTATGACTCATTCTAACTGATGCGTTCAATAAGGTGTTGTATTCATAGATTCCTTCACCACCATTTGAAAATGGGAAAACAACCACATTTTAGAATTAAGATATTTTTTTTACTACATTGTTTGGTTGCAACATTTTAGTATTTAAATATACAATATTTAAATCTAGTTTTTTTTTATTATATGGGTCAGTTTTACAGTAAACTTCAAATAGGGGTGATATGGAACTTGAAGCCAACATACTTGACCTATTTTTTGAAAAACAGTGTGAGTGAGACAGTGAGAACAGGTGCTAAGCAATACTTTAAAAAGTGTGTTTTGATGTGTGGGAAGGCGTAAATACTATTTTTAAAAAGCAATTATGCACTCCATCTACATCTCACAATTTCACCTACTGTGGATCTAACTATACAAAATCAAAGACAATAAAATGTATCTAGAATTACATTAAAGTCTTAATGCATATTTAACGACAATAATGCAATGTAATTTGCTCCCTAACGTGACATCTCCAGAGACGACATTCAAGTAAATTCAAGTAAACGCTTGTGATGAGCAGGTTTGCAGGTTGCACTGCAGCCTTTGTTACTTGACCAGCAACATCATGTCCACTTGCACAGTCTTTAGTAAGCTCATTTTTAGTTACATTACAGTAAAAATATTCAACTTGAATTGGTATGGTAGTTTACTGGCTTGACTTCAATTTGGGTTCAATTTCCATTCAGTGACAGTGTGCATGGGTAGTTGCCCTATAATTGACTAGCAACCACTTCAGGATGGAGTTTTGGCCCAAAGTCAGCTGTGATAGGCTCCAACTCTTTATGACGCCAAACAGACAGTATAGAAAATGGATGGCGTAATCATTCCACTCACTAAGCCCCTTAATTATATGTCATTGTCAATCATTTGTGTGTACCTTCTAACAAAATGAAAACTTATGGTGATTATGTAATTTTGAACTGATATGTGTTAGTGTATTCTTGGAGAAACACTTGCACAGTTGGACACACACAATGATGTTGCCACTGTGCTGCGGCAGATGTTTGTGCCAGTGGTTGAAGACAGTCCAGATGTCTGTTTCACGCAGTTCTTTAAAGGCTGTACTAACACTGCCAGCTAACTGCAGGGCACACATGCAGAATTTATAGACTCACACTGAGAGAAAAAGCATATTGAGCTCATTCTGTGCTTAGCCTAGATTCCTATCCTTGCCCTTCAATCCCAATTTACTCCTCTATAGTGTTTCACTCGCACTGTGTATTATGTACATATTATCCCTGAGAAAATGGGAAGATAAATATAATTGGATTGCTGTGTTTATTGAATTACTGTATAGTACTTACACCATGCTCCTGTTTCTGGGTCAAATGAGAAAAAAACACTTCTGACATCACTTTTCTTAGGGGAATTGGAGCTGTGATGACCTTGAGGCTATTATGCTAATTGCATGTCAGTGTGGTACATGTCAGATTTTGTCAAAGGTGATTAAATATAGTGTGTCTTTTTTTCTAATGTCCTTGACTTCCTTTGAATGCTGCCATTTTGACCAAAAAAGAACAACATTTTTTTTTCACACTAGCGTTTTTGTTGTTGTTTTTTAAATACGACGCACGTGACGGGATTCTATTGTGCCTCAAACAACAAAAATGAACATAAATAAATATGTTTGTTTATTTGGTTGCTTCCTGGTCTATGGACCATCTGTTGTTGGATTAACATTTTTTTGTGTGAAAACATTGTATTTCTTTTTGTTGTAGTTAGCAAGCTCGTGCTAGGTTGATCAGAAATGATATAGCCCTACCTTAACATGGGCAGCACTTTGTCATTTACCTCATCTTGGCAAGACAAAACAAATTATTCCTAATAGAAGAGAAAAAAATATATATTTACTTAATAAACTATTTGTGCAAATCCATTATTAGCATACTTCCTGTCTGACATAATGAAAAATCTGTTTGTCTGCCCATTTGTTGGTTAACAGGCTACTTCTTAGTTGTAGAGAGAATTTTTGCTAGTAAATTATTTTCCAGCAAGGTAAGGTAAAGGCTTGCCATGTTTGGTCAAGACTGAATGCAGTAAACTGTCTCTTCCTGGAGCATCCATGGGCTTAGACAGTAGGCCACCCTGTTCTTGTCTTTCCTTGTTGTCTGTTAAATGTGACAAGCTAACCTTCTTTCCATGTAGCTCTCTGACAGAGCTGAAAGCCAAAATGTTGAAATACTTTGGTATGCGGCCATCCGTCTTCTTTAGTTTGATAAAAATCCAATTCCCTCGTCTCAGGCAAGCATCTACCATCCATCTGACTTTTGCCACCCGTGCGTTGGGGCTGTCTGGCCAGTTGCTGCCAGCGTGCCATTTGTTACAGTTACTTTGATCCCCTCAGCCCGCTTTCCTTTGTACACTCTCTTTGAACAGGCTGGCGTTGCGTTCAAGGCTAACAAAATCACAGTGGCAGGAAAGGAATGAAGTTTGACTTTTTGCTACCAGCAACTGATCTAACTTAATAAACACAATGTTAAATTGAGAATTACTGCTATAGCCAGGTTGTTGACAGTACCGTCGGCCATATTCCAGACGGCGGTAAGTGCATCATTGTTAATGCTGTGGCTCTCATTGGGCCATTATTGAATGTGACTTCCTCAGCTCTGTGCATATAACTGTTTCTCCCACTGGAGCCCTGCAAAACGTCTCCTGTAAGTCATCCTGCTAGCTTAATGACTACTATCAGTTTGCATAAGTAAAATGTTGGCTTTTACTTCCTATGCCATATGACATTGTAAAAAAAAGACAAAACAAAATTTCACACACATCCATTGCCAATTTCCACTTATTAGTATCGACTGGGTTCGCTAATGATCCTTTTCACTTGTTCCGATTGTATGCGAGATTTTGAAGTTAATATTTGTTTTTGTATGCAATTTTTAATGCAGAGACTTTATTTGGTTCATTTCTCTTTGATTGTGTAAAACCCTTGCGGGGAAAAGCAGTTCGGAAAATGGACGGATGGAACTTTTGACACTGTTATTTGTTTTCGTTGCACCATCATTCTTATCAGTCATTTTCCAGACTGCTGAGGAGATGTAAATTAGCTGTTAGCATGCTAAAATGTGAAAGAGAAATATTAAAAGTCAATAGATCTGGATGAGAAATGTGCCTGAAGTCGCTGTATTAATTTTTATTACGCACAGAATAAACACCCCCTTTCGACTAGGAATGCCCCAAACACACACACACACACACACACACACACATTTTACACAAAGTACAAAAGACTTCTAGGCTATGGATCATTCCAACTGATGTGTTCACTCAAGCTGAGCTGGTCGGAGGAGTGGAAAAGCAGTGTTATAAGAAAATATGCTGTTATTTTATCTTAAGTGATCTTCCTTTAGATAAAAGCTCACACTGTTCACATGGGCACTTGTGGACCTCGGGCTTATTTGACCACATTGCTGTTCTGCAACCTTGCGCGAGGGCAGAGTGAGCAAATCAGTCCGACGTGAACTCATCTTGTTGGGCTCGGTTGGCAGCTGTAACCTGAGTTGCTCAGCTCATTGCTGACTGCGTTACATAACAAGACAATGCTGGCCCAAAGCCACATAGCATCCACAACGGCATGTGGGCAGCTTATAATTCAGCCAACCATTAACTACTGTATACTTTGCAACATATACAGTAGGAAGTACAAGTGTTAACTGTTGCATGTATGCAAGGAGCTCACTATTTCTCTGACCTTTTGCTTACATTTCTACTATTCTATAATTCAATATTTGTGTGTGACAAACATTCACATTTAGAGGTGTTCCGACAGATTCCTTTGGGAAAACAAGCAATTGTGACTCACAGAGAAGATTGTAGATCAATCAAAGCAATTACACCAACATTGCCTTAGATCACTAGTGGGCAAACTCGGTCCTTGGGCGCCGGAGTCCTCCAGGTTTTGGATGTTTCCCTACTCCAACGCAGCTGATTCCAATGAACAGGATCGTTATCAGGGTTATGCAGAGCTTGCTGATGAGCTGATTATATATCAGCTGTGTTGGAGAAGGGAAACATCCAAAACCTGCGAGGCTCTGGCCCTCGAGGACCAAGTGTGCCCACCCCTGCCTTAGATAGTCAAACTAGATACACAAATAGATTGACCAACTAAAACTATTGCAGAAACATTTTGAGAGCTGTAAAGAAAGACCCAAAACAATCACTAGAGGGAGGACAAGACTGAAGGCATCACGATCTTCTGATGACAGAAAACTTCATGAACAAAAGTATAGAGGCTACTCTAGAAAATGAAAATTAGCGAGAAGAATGGTAAAATCAGACTACAATTTGCCAAAAAGTACAGGCAACCCTAAAAAAATGCATGGAATGAAGAGACAAGAAATCAATCTGTACTGATGTGATAAAAAAGCCAAAATTTGTTGAAAGAATCTGTTCAAAACACAAGTTCATATGTGGAGCTCAGTGGAGGTAATATTAATGATAATAAATATTATAAAATTATACACATTAAGGGGTTGAATGATTTTGAGTGTGCGTGTGTGTGCGTGTGTGTGTGTGTGTGTGTGTGTGTGTGTGTGTGTGTGTGTGTGTGTGTGTGTGTGTGTGTGTGTGTACAACGGAAGCGTGGAATTGGCAATGTGGAATGAACAATTTTGACTGGGCTTTGTCATTTGAACGTCTTGGTAAATTCGTTCAAACGTATTGAGTTGCTAAAAGCATTTTTTTCCCCATAAAGCTATGAGTAATCCCACAGTTGCGTATGTGCAAGTCAATATGTGGCATTATTGGAGAAAAAAAATGTTTTTAGCATTTAGCCTATGTTTTACCAATATATTCGAACGACTTTAGCATGGCATTCAAATGGCTTTACCAAGACGCATGAACAACTTTATCAATACGTAAGTGACTTTACTAAGACGTTGGGACGACTTTATAAAATGAGTCCAAACGGCTTTACCAAGACATTTAAAGGACTTTACAAGACGTTGGATTGGCTATCAATATGTTCAAATACTTTGCCAAGATGTAGGAACGACTTCATCAATACATTCAAATTACTTTATTAAGACGTTTGAACGACTTTGCAGTACATTCAAAAGACTTTATTTATTAATAGGTTTGAACGACTTGGCAGTGAACATACCCCAGTCAAATCTGTTTACTCCACATTGGTATTTCCACACTTAATTAATACACATACTGTAAGAGTAAAAAAAAATAATTAAAAAGCAGAGGTGGACATTCCATAATTATTGACGGAAGGTCCATAAATTTGTCAATGACCGACGGCCATTTTGTTCACGATTGATGGGAAGTTGTTGGGAACTAAGCATTTACGGAAGGCTTTTTCTTATCCGTCAATGAAATCATCAACCCGTCAATAAATTCGTCAATCTGTCAATGACGGACGGCCCATTGTGGTGAGGGACTGAGGAGTGGCGGATGCCCACCTCGAATGATGAAAACATCGACGGATGCTAATTTTTGCTGAGCAATCGATGAATGGCAGATTGACAGTTCGGCTTGAAATAATAACGGACAGAAGGTTGTCCCTACTGTTGACGGTTGCCGAATGACGGACACTCAACATTCATTGACGCGCCCACCTCTAAAAAAATGCACAGACAGTTTATCATGCGTTGGATTAAATTACATGAGTTAATTCACATGAAGTAGATTACCTCTCAACCAAAGTGGAGCTATAGGGGAGCTGTTATCGCCATTATTTTCATCTCACAACCTTCAACCCCATAGTGTCACATAATCCTTTTAGCAGTTCATTCACACACGCACCACACACCAATTTAAAAACAAAATAGTTTACCACTCCATCCGAAGAGAACGCACATTCTTGTTTTCCACGTGTCACTTAAACGCATGTATAGCTTACTCACATTTCACTTTTACTGCCATATCCTCCTGTAAGTGACACCCGTGAATGACAGGTGCTGTCTACCTGCTCCCCTGCTAGGTGTGTCAATGAGTGAGCTTTATGAGTATCCGTCCATGCATGAACAGCATGCTTGGTGTGTATGTGTGCGTGTACGTGCTTGTCTCTCTGGAGCCAGGTCCTGTAGAGCAAGCGTGCTGTGTTCGCTGTCAGCCTGTATTTTAGCAGCAGTCTCTATTTACACCGTCTGCCACTTGGCTGTCCACATCTGAGAGATTCTCTTGAGCAGCATGATGCATATGAGCTGTGTGAAGAATTATTGCACCTTGAATTAAAATGTGATATCTTTACATTAAGACACAAGCACAGCGATCAATAAAAGTGTGACCTTGTACAATATAGGTGACAGCTGATGAATTTATTGATTTAGCTAAGTGCTGGAAACTGAAATATAAATGGCAAGACTAATTTATCCTGATTATGTCTTGAATTTATTTAAATAATGAATAGACTCCAAGAAACAAACAACCCAACACAAATCTCTTGCAACGACCACTTTCCTCCAGGGGCACCAAACGTAAAAGCAGCTTCATCGACTATCTCAATTACATAACTGCAGGCTTGAAGAAAACTTAAGCACTAGATTGTTGCAGATATGTCCATCTCTGTGAATGTTAGTGTGTAGGTACTGGCAATTTCTACTCCAGAGTTTAATGCAGTGTTTTCCAACCTATATTGAGCCGAGGCTCATATCTGAAATAATTTTGATCTTGTCTCAATTTACATACCGCTACTTACTGTAAAAATTGGGCCCTGTTGTTTGAACACAATGCTTTTGTTCTTGTGTTTGAATATCAACATTTGGATACACATGGTAATTGGCCCATCAGCCATCTCGTGAAAGCGCTTTTAATTATTCTGACTGTCACTATACATCACTGGCAGAGATTGATGAACAAAGCAAACACATGATTTGTTGTGATTAATCCACACAAAATTGGATTAAAGAAAATTAGACTGGTCAAAAATCAATGTTCCAAAAGAACGTTAATCAGCATTAAAAAGGCTATCTCCACATTAAGTAACCCATTTAAGTCTCCACACTTCAAGCAGTAAACTCTGTAAAGAATTGTATCTGCGAACTGAGATACTTACAGTTGCTTACAATTGTTCTTTTATTTTCTGATGGGAATGGGTGGCATCTTTTTGCAGGACACATTTTTTTTTGTCTTCGGATAGCAATATACATTTTTCCTTTTAAAATTGTATGTAGTTAATGTCTGGCCTTTATTTCCTTTTAAGATTTTTTTTGCATTTTACCAGCAAGTGAACAACTGCGTACCATACTGGGCCAATGGCGAGCTGCAGCTTTTGTTACCATGACGATTGCAGGTGTAATCTGAGCGTGGCGTCTACCTGTAGGAGCAGATGCCCAAAGTGTAGGACAAAAGTGAAAGAAATGAAACAGAAAAACCCATCAAGACAAAAAAGAAGAAGTGTGTTTCTGTTACATCGTGAAACACAAATTTCCTTTAATTGGATGACTCACACAGTGGCTGATTGGGGCATGACATCTATTAGACAATTAATGCCTCGGTGAGCATCCGTCTAAGGCAGTGGTCTGCAATCTGCGGCTCTGGAGCCACATGTGGCTGTTTCGTCCCTCTTGTAACAAACCGCAGTGTGGCACGGCGCCTCTTTGTTTTTGTGGCCATGTTCTTTTTCATTTTTGGGCAGTGAATGTTTTTGACGCCGGGGAGGCACGATAATTGTAACGCGCAGTGGCGCTTAGCCCAGTCTTTTTGTTTATTTTTGATAAAAGTGAACCTGTAGATTTCCAGTTACTCTCCCGTTTTTTGTTGTCCCGCTGCGCCGTCCATGGTCAATCCACCACCGTGCATTACACCTCTCCTTTGACTCTCTTTGGATCTCTTAAGAAATTAGTAGAAAATAGTAAATAAATAAAAATACTTATTTAATTTTTAAATAAAAAATATTAAAATCATAAAATCACCATAAAATGTCTTTGGTAACACCCACCCCCACCCCCAACACCCCTAAAAAGGTCAGAAAACATTCAAAAAGTAACTATAAAATGTTTAAAAAAGGATAACAAATCCCGAAAATTTATATAAAATATTCGCCAAACTGACAAAAATGTCAGAAATTTGATTTAAGAAAAGACAGTAAAGAGAAATGTTCGGGAAAAAAATAAAGAGAGGCAGAAAACTTCCGTAATATGTCCATAAAATTGCCCAAAATTTCAAAAATTTGATAGAAAGCCAGAAAAGTCTAAAATGTATGAAAAATAAAGTATGAAAAAAAAAACTGAAGACAAAAGGTAGAAGAAAATGAATGTGTACGTACTGGATGCTACTGTCATATTTTTGTGTTCTGGTGCAGCTCTAATTAGCTCTTAAACTAACACCAACACACTGTTTCCTCCATCACAATGTTTAAACATTTTGCGGCTCCAGACAGATTTTGTTATTTATTTGGCCTAAAATGGCTATTTTGTCAGGAAAGCTTGCTGACCACTCGTTTAAGGGATGGTGACAGTCCATGATTTAAGAGTTTAAAGACAATGGATGTAGGGATAATAGATTTAGAATTTTAGAAAGCGCTTATTATCACAAAATTGTCCCCAGTAATACAAACGGGGTTTATTTGGTAGGTTTCAACTTCCATTTCTGTGTCTTTGATAGGACCCAAAGCCAAAACTCCAATTGTATATTGAAGATTCAGTGACTGGTGGTGCATTTGTGCCCCATCTGTTTACGCCCAAGCTGCTTGCTAGCTAGCCACGGACTGATTAGTTACCATTTGCTTGTCACTAGTGTTGCAACAGTCATTACCGTTGACCCTACATTTTGTTAGACTTTGCCTTTTACATACTGTAGAACACAGCAAAATGGAGTCTTGCCACACAATATGATGTGAAAAAGCAGTGTAGTGACATATTTGTCTGAAATGTGCTTGTTAACAGGCCACTTCCTGGTTCATGAAGGATGACAAACAAACATTGCTATTATGATTCACACACAGGCACACCTACACACACGCATCAAATTATTGCAGGCTAGCTACAATTAATCCAGTTGCTACAGTTGTCGCCAAGCGACTGAGTCATGAGACGTGATCCTAACGTGTTGAGAGTTTTTGGAATGAGCGTGCGATTCCTTCCAAAAACGTTGTCACGCTGACTCAATTGGGAGATTCACACTTGAGTGGTCTCCCATCTGCTCGTTGAACACCACAAACTGCTTGAAAGGAAACATTATCGTCTTCATCTTGATGAGCTTCTAAGCTTTTTTTAGTCAGCCTTTTTCGATTCAGTTTGCCAAAGCATTGAAGGAGCTTTTATGTATGCAATTTAACAATATGACCTGGACATTGTGACCTTATGATCTCGAAGTAATTGGATTCCATAATTAAATACTGACTAAGAGGGATTTTTTTCATCTTTTTTTTTTTGCTGACTACTACATTTTAGATTTTGTCTCCATTTTGTGTTATGTACTAATTTGTTTAATCGTCATGCTGAGTGGTTAAAATGTTAGTTACCTAATGGAAAACATATAATTACCACTCAGTCTGATGCAGTACAGCAACACAGTAGAACAGTGGTTAGCACTTTAGGAGCTCAGAGGGATTCCGAAAATGTACATGTTAATTGGAAGACTTACTGTTGTGAATGTGAGTGTACATTGTTGTTTGCCTTTATTCATTCCTCCATGTGCACCAAGGTTATTTACAATGGTTTCAGAATTTTTATGATAGTTAATTTTTTATTTATTTTGAGTTTTGTTGTTTAAATTTAGTTTGTTGTTTAAATTTAGTTTGTTTTAATTAATTTCCAGAAATGGGTTTGTTAGTTTTTGTTGTTGTTTTTTTACTTCTTCATTTTAGTTTAATTTTTATCAGTTTTATTTGTGTATTTCTTGTGTGCACAATAAAAAAAACTAAAAAAAACATCACATTAAGTATTGTGTAACTCAAATAAATATTTTATTTTTCAAATATTTTTTAATACAGGTACTGTATAAAATTCCACAGATTTTTAAGTACAGTACAATTAATTACTGCAGTAGCTACATAATTAGGGTTGTCACGATATTTTAAAAAAAATCAACTCGATATCAATATCCAATACACGATATTAGGGATTAGCGAGTACCGATAGCAGCTATTGATATTGGGCCAATACCAGGACACATTTCACGGTGTCGGTACTCGCGACGGAAATAGATACTGGTATCAGCTCCACTCTTGTGGCCGTTTTTCGGTCAGGAACTAAAGGCTGAAATGGTTATTTTTACATTTATTGGTAAGGCAGCACATAAGTCTTCAGCTGTACTTAATCATTTAATTGGCTCTGAAGTGCGGACATAACTTCATATCGTCATTGATTACTGCAGTGCTATAAGATAAATGACGAACGGAGAACGTGAAAAAGTAAACGGAAATACAGAGCAATCCTTCCAAATTAAAAGCATGGATTTCAAAACAAGATATGATTAAACATCACACACTAAACAGCTTGAGGAATTCTTGACATGGTAGATATTACTAAATTACTTAAAGTACTATTGCATTGAATTTAATTCTTTGCACTTCACTGTTTGAAGGAAATTTGTGACAATTGGGAATATACAGTGCCTCTCAAAAGTTTGTGAACCCTGCAGGCATGGTCAGATTCTTTGTATAAAATATTAAAATAACCTAATTAAATGTTTAGTCATACCCCAATCTACAATGCTGACATTGAAAATATTGGACTTGAACAAAAAGAATGATAATATTGTCATTCATTCTTGAAAAAAAGTTGTTGCTTTAAGAAAAACTCTGATTTCATGAGTGCAAAAGTATGTGAACCTCTCACTTAATCAGACATTGCACCTCCTTTTGCAATGAGAACTTCATCCAAACACTTTCTTTAGTGACTTATCAGTCTTTCACATCTACGTTAGGGGATTTTTGCCACTCTTCCTTGCAAAATGCAGCCAGTTGAGAGAGGTTGGATGGGCGTCAAGCATAAACTGCCCGCTTCTGGTCCCGCCACAGTATTTTGAAAGAATACTGGGCACATCTAGAACATGAATCTTGTTGTTCTTCAGGCATTTCTTGGTTGTATTGCTGGAATGCCTGGGAATATTGTCATATTACATGATCCATCGTCTACCAGGCTGACTTCACAAAGGATGGCTTCAGGTTATTTTCCAGGATTTCACAATGTTCCTCTGAAGTCATGATTCCCTGGACTATGTGGAGTTGTCCAGGTCCTGAGGATGAATAGCCAGCCCAGAATTTAACATTCTCACCCCCATGCTTCACTCTAGGGTGAAGGTTCTTTTGCTGGTATGCAGTGTTGACTTTTCACCAAACATGACTGTTTTAGTTATGACCAAACAGTTAAATTTTGAATTCATCTGTCCACAGAAGGGACTTCAAACTTCAGGTTTGTCCAGGTACTCTCTGGCAAAGTTGAGATGGGCAGCTTTGTTCTTTTTTTTTAGCAGAGGCTTCTACCTAGCAAGCCTTCCATGAAAGCCTTGTTGATTGACTTTTCTTCTGATTGTTGAAGCATGCACATGTGTCCCAGATGCAACAAAAGAGGTCTGCAAATCCCTTGGTGTGATGTTCGAGTTGGCTTTTTACCTAAATTATCATTTGTCTTGTGGTTCTTGCTGATATTTTAGAAAGTCATCAACTTCTAGGCTGGATTGTAGTAATTTTCAGTGTTCTCTAGTTGCAGATGATCTGCTTCACAGCGAAGCAAAACATATTTTAGATGACTTTATAGCTTTCCCCAGACAGATATGCTGTCACCACCCACTTCATGAGGTCTCCTGAGAATTATCTTCCTCTCAGCATCACTGACCTGTATGGGTTCACCTGGGTAAGACTATAGTACCGTGGTTTTTCTCTGTTTCAGTCAGTGATGCACAATTTCTTTACTAAACCTCTCTCATTTCATTGGTCCATTTCAGTGGTTAGTTTAGCTACCAATTTGTCTTACCTGATCCTACTTGACTGCTTGTTTTAAGCAATGCAGCTCAAGGTTCACTTACTTTTGCACCTACATGAATTGACCAAAAACTATTTTTTTATTAAGTTTTGACTACACAATTGATTAACTCGTTGACTGCCAAAAACGTTAAATAAAGTTTAGTAAAATCCTACGGAGGAGCGCCAAAGACGTTAATAGACGTTCACCAAGTTTTTTTTTGGGAAACGGGTGGAGGAAAGCCTTGGCCAGCTGTGCTGAAAGTATCAAGCAGATCTAGTTAGTATAAGGACTATTTTTGGCCCCTAGATGGCAGCGATGACTCTCTTTGGACAAGATCGGGTAGGCGTCAGTAGTAGAAGACGTGAGGCGGAGCTAGTGTGTTGAGGGGACAATGGCTGAGAAAGCGAAAATGGCGACCGGTGGCAAGCAGCTCACGCTTGATCGTTTTTTTCAAAAAAGAGAATCATGAACCAGTGCTAAAGAGCACATTGATGACAACGATGATGATGATGGTGACTCCGAGGTTGACGCCGAAGTTGGAAGCGTTGACGCGGCGGCTATGATCACGTCATAAAGCCTCACCGGCTAGCGATGCTAACGCCGGAAAACGCGTACCACAACCGAGCACTTCTGCACAGGCGGACGTTCAATCGGACGACGAAGAGTGCCCCGAGTCCAATGCATATTCATCGGAGGAGTGGGTACAGTCTGATCACGGAGAAGACACTGATTATGAACTACGATGCCACCATGAATGGAGCGGATAAGATGGATCAGAACATCTCTTACCACCCGGTATAGGAACTGAAGGACATGAGGAAGCCAGACGTAACACCACCGTAACGTCACCGTATCATGATCCTGAGAGTAGACTTGATGGCAACATGGCCAAACACACACTGCATTATATACTTGCTATTCCCCGGAAAAAAAAGCCAGCAAAAAAGTGTAGCGTCTGCAATCGCAGTGAAACTAATCTGTTGTGCAAATCCTGCTGCGTCCCCTTGCACGCAGGGGAGTGTTACAAAAAAAAAACTGTATTTGAAACATCCACACAATTGTAAATAATACCACGGTTGCACACATTTGTAAATAGTTTGCCAAATTGTTTTGTCAAATTGTTACACTGTTGAATGTAAATAAACTTATTTTGCTATCAAAAAACAATTTTTCATTGTTGGTGGTAGTGTTTTACAGAAGTAAAGCACTGTTTAGGTGTTTTTGGCATCATTCATGGAAAAAAAAAAGGTGTCAAATTCACTAGAGTGCATGGAATAATATCGTTTCACAAAAATCTTGATTTCTCCGTATTTTGAGCATTTGGGTGAAACTAACCATTTTCTATTGTTGATTACTGAAGAACGGAATAAGGTAGAAACAAACTTTTTTTTCTGATGAAAGATGAGAGTTCAATCTTTCATTTGGTAGTATGTGTGTTTCCATAGTCCAAACACAACATTTTCTGTGGACCTTGAAAGATCAGTCAAAATGCTTAAATCGGCTGGCACCCACGGCATCCCTTTTCTGAAAATGTCTGGCAGTCAAAGAGTTAAAAAATATTATATAATTTTATGTATGATAAGTACTAATTGGTATTGAACATCTCTTAACGATAAAATTGTCGATACTGCAGGGGGAAAAAAATAAAAATACTTTAAAAAGGCATACAAAGTATTTTTATCAAGATGAAAAAACATAACGGCAGATAAATAATCAAATAAATTAAATCATTAAATAATCAAAAATAAAATAAAAACAAGACCATCACTTTTTAACTAACATGCAAAATAAATAAACCAAATGAAATAAT
Organism: Vanacampus margaritifer; assembly: GCF_051991255.1. Lineage (NCBI taxonomy): Eukaryota > Metazoa > Chordata > Actinopteri > Syngnathiformes > Syngnathidae > Vanacampus > Vanacampus margaritifer. The sequence continues at coordinate 23,209,406 of NC_135439.1, read as the reverse complement.
ACCTCATAAAAAAAAGAATCAACCTGTTTTATAACTTACAACTTGCAATTTTTTTTTTAAACATAAAATTAACAATAGCAAACAGACTCCAAAGAACGAACAATGCCACAGTGACAACATTTTTGGTTGTGCAGACGCTCCCCAACTTACGAACGAGTTACGTTCCGACCGATCGTTCGTAAGGTGAATTTGTTCGTAAGTTGCTTCAGTGCTATATTTTGTATTATAATTTATGTTTAAAGAGAATACGTACAGTACTGTACTACGTATGTTAGAGAGAGAGAGCGAGAGACACACACAGTATGTACATGTACGTAATAAGATAAATAAAATGAAGTTTAACTTACTTTTGGAAGATGTACTCGATGCTTAAGGAGAGGAGGAGGAGGAGGATTTTATATCATGAGAGGTTCTTCGTCGTCGCTGGAATGGGCTTCAAAAGTTACTTCCTCCTCCGTAACTTCAATGTAGGAAGAAGTTGAGGGTCGAGGAGAAGAAGATGAGGGTTGATGAGTATCTTCCTTGGAGGATTTACTAGAAACTGGCCGAAAGAAGCGATCTAACGACGTTTGCACTGTTTTCTTCTTTTTTCATCATAAATGATGCGGTAGCACTGTATGGCATCATTCAATTTATTTGCAACCTTTGTGCAACATTCAATATTTGGGTCTTGCTGCTCGAAGAGTGCGATGGGCTTTATCTATGAGCGACAGGCGTTTCTTCTTCTTCCTCCTCCTCGACACGTTGCTGAGCCTCCAATGCTGGGTGAGCTCTCACAGCGCCAAGCGTCGGTATTAGCAGCGGAAAGAAGCACTACAGTACTCGGAAAAAGGTGCGCAATACAAAATCTAACTTACAGCATCTCTTTCCGAACATTTTTTGACATGCGCGCATGCGCGCAGACATGTTCGTATGTACCGTTGTTCGTAACTCGAATGTTCGTAAGTAGGGGAGCGTCTGTATACGTCGTCAACCAATTGGTGTGTTTAGATGATCTCGTTTATTTAGTTTTTTAATTTTAATTTTATTTTTTTATTTTTTTTAAGAGAGCTCAATATTGTTCATTGGGTAATCTTACCAATTCGACTCTCTCTTTTTTTTCTCTTTTTTTTGTATGTGCGTGAGTATGTGCATGTGCGGGTGTGTGTGCATGTGTGCGTGTGTGTGAGTGTGTACTCATTAATTCACCTAAAACTTATTAAAAATCCCATACCGTTCACCTAAACCGAATACTTCAGAATCCAGCTAGAGTCGTGAGGTTGTCAGGAGACCCGAGGAAGGATCAAAGAAAGGAAAGTGAAATGTGATGATCTCATTTATGTTGCACGTACAATTGAAAGCTATCATATCAGATTTGCTTTTATTCCGATGAAGATATCATGCCATGCCATGCTTCTTTTTTTTATTTTTGTATTTATGATGTCACAACACATCATATTTTTATCAAATCAGATGCAAATTTTGGGTCAGATCCGGCTTGACACTAACCAGGCACTAATGGATAAAATATTGGGGGATGAGTGGATGCAGTATTGAATATCGTTGAGATAGGTCTTTAAAAAAAAAAACTAGGATAGGATATCATTGACTTTGACTTCCTTGCAATGTGGTTTGAAAAAAACTTTTGGCCCAATCAGCAGATCCTTCCAGTCTGATGCTTCAGTCTCATTTCTAATTTTCAGAAATCACACTGTGGCCCAAGCAACCTGTGAAGTGCAGCCTGACGATAGTCCCTTCAAATCAGCTGTGAGCAATGAAGCAAGCAAGGGGTTGCTCCTTCAAACCAACTCCAGTTTCAGTCCCTGAAGTGTCTTTCATATTTCTTCAAATGTACTATACGAGTAAGTTTAGCAATGCTACAGTTACAGTTCTACAGGCAAGGAATCCTAATACTCCTACTGAAAGTACAAAAAAGAGAGCCATTTTTCAATTAACCAATGACATGACCTGTGACTTGTACTACTAGAAATGTGAAATATATTGTGTTTGGTTATTGTTTTTGTTGTCGTTCTATATGTAGATTGTAAAGCTTTTTCGAGGGTGACCTTTAGCACTGTTAACACAGCTAAGAGGTGTAGATACTGTATGGGTTTGTTTCTTGACATTCTGTTTTTAAAGGTCATAGCACTCTCAAAAATCAAAGTGAAACACAGCGAGGGCAAAGATGTTTACACAATGTCTACAATTGGCAGTGGTGTGGCCAAGAGAGGCCGCTCCCATGGAGCTAAATAATAGACCGACGCCATTAATCAGACAGGTTTGTCCATTTTTCTTGATCTAAAAGGGGATTCCGTCACAGAAATGTGTCTTGTGCACTTATGAAGTTGTCCAAACTTGTCAGTTTTACTTTGGTTTAAACACAGCAAGCAACTTTTATGTCCTGGACAAGTGAACTTTGAAACAAAAGTAAAACCCTTAAGGTACAATAGAAAGTGTACTTACACCCAATTACTAACTTTTAAATAGTAAATTAAAGTGGTATTGACAGGAATTAAATTTAATTTTACAAGGTAGTATTTTTGTTCTCTTAAACTATCGAATCTTTTAGAGCTCACCAACACCCATTTACAGTGACGTGCAGTGAGCTCTAAGCCTGGGTAGGCAGGCAGTCCTAAATTGAGACACACACACCAATTACAAATTTGTGTGTTGGCAGGCGAACAATGTATTTTCATTTCCAAAAAAGAGGACACTCGGCCTGACTAATATACTTAAATGATATTCAGTTTACTCCAAGATGTCATACATTCAAACAATTTTAACGTATGCCTCCTCTGTATGCTTAGAAAAGAAAAAAAAAATTACTCTTTTGAAGACAAAAATGATTATGACACAATTTTGTAAGCGCATTTTTAGCTCTGCAAACGAGCTATTGGGATGAGGGAAGTTCGTACCCATCGCCTCCCGTGCGGCAGCTCAACACTTTGCCACTCAGCTAAAGTTCTGGGCCACCGTCACAGCCCAGGACAATATTCGAACACTAAATGCCCAATTCACACTGACTGCGGAACAGATGCGGTGTGTTTTCTGTAAGGCCGGGAATGCCCAAGGAATAGAAAGCATTCCAGTATGCATGTCAATTCACACCAGCTGCAGTGCGATGCGTATGCAATGGTAGTTATTACAAAAAACGGCCAGCAAGTGGCAGCAGAATATAACGGAACAACCAGGGCCATGTTGAAAAAAAGCTCATTACTCACATTTCTAAATAGATTTGTGAATAATGACGAAACTTAGCTATATTGTATTGCTAATTGCTGCAAAACGGAAACAGATAGAAACATAAAAAAAATTCTGATGAAAGAAGATAATCTTTCTTTTGGTAGGTTCCATGTTTTTATAGTAATAGAACACAATATTCTGTGGGCCATGCAAAATCAATCGAAATCCTGGAAAACAGCCGGGAGCGAAGGGGGATGCTTCAGTGAAAATGGTTGTGAATGAATGAGTTAATTAACATGCAATAACATGTACTTATAAAAACATGTAATTATTGTTAAGTTGAGAAAATTACTCATGTATATAAGCGATACAAAACTGATAGTCATTTGTATAAGTCAGTATCTAAGAAGTAGCTCTCTGTTTTGAAAATGTTGAACAATATAGATTATATTCACTACTGGATTCAGATCTGATGGACTTTGTGTGGAGGATCTTTATTCAAAAACTTGTTTCTGTGCGCCATTAGCATGTCATGTGTCTGTTGTTTATATACTGTGCACATATATCAAATATAGTGTTATTGTCGTAAGGTTGAGTCAAGTGTAACTGATTCACACTGGTTGCATAAAATGTTAATTCACGTGCAAGAAGAAGCAGCAATATTTGAATAATAACATCAAGGTTATATCTTCCTGCATTTTTCAATGTCCCATTGGAGTGATAAATGATGGAAAAATAAGAGTGCTTTTATGAAGTTTCATCTTTTTACTGCTAGATTTTGAAGGTTATTGTTACCCACCTATCAGATTAAGTGAGATAACAATAAAATAGATCTTTAAATTAAGATTTGACAAATTTGGACTAGCATCAGAAGATTCTTATAGAGCCATGTGTTTGAGCAACAATAATGACACAACACAGATTAACAGTTGCGTAGCAACGCATGTATTGTTACAACATGGAAAAAAAACAATTAGTATGGAAAATAATAAATTGAAAGAAAACTGTGTGCACCAAAAAAATAGCTCAGTCCTTTTAATTAAACTCAAATTGTCTGGGCCCTTTCTATAAAGTTCACTTGTCCTGTGTGACTGTTTGTCACGTCCAAGGGTAAATCCAAAAGATGATGAAATGTTTGTCCTACCACGACCAACTGTCCAGCAGGGAGTATGAAGTCGTGTTTTTTTTGTGAGTGTGTCTTTCTCCTCGAGAGTTCTTGGGTTAGCTCGCCATTCAGATGTGATCCAGAGTCGTGGACTGGTCCTTAGCTTCGTCCGTACCCAAAAACTTGACCTAAAGACAGGGTCGCATTTGTATCTATTAATCTATATTCAATACAAAATTACTAAAGGCATATTGTCTAAAACCTTGTAATTCAGTACCAATTCTCAGTTCCAGTTTTGTTGTACAACAGTTCAATATCAATCTTCAATTATAAAGAGTAGATACATTTAACTCTCAACCATTAAAATACTCCTAGAATCAGTAATTCACAGTAGTATTTGATCATATATCAAGGTAGGTAACCATAAACATTCACATATTGTTCCTTTACGAATTGGTATGAATTGTCCAAAACATCACATACAGCTTATTCAAATTAAATTGCCCAAATTTAAATAACATCACATTTCCATATGAAGTCAGCTCAATAAGAGATTTCAAAATACTTGTGTACTTAATTACTCTTATTACATTATAGGCCTTCTAATATAATAAAGAGCTGCACTAAAAATCCACCTCTTTATCTGCATCAATTCACAGTTGGAAATACAAATATTCACTCAACATCAATTGCACTGTAAAACAAACCAAAATTCCCCTTTCGTTTGGCAACTTAAAATGTAATTTACTCTACTTCACAGCTTATTTTATACAGTTAACTTGTTTTAACAGGCTATTAGCAATGGCAAATGGGGTGTCTCTAAGAAGCAAAACATGTTGCTCACCATTGCAATATGCGTTGAAGGCTGGGCGCCGTCGAACGTTCTCACCACGTACAAGAAAAGAAAAATGGGGGGAAAGAAAAAAAAGTTATCCACTTTGCAGTATTAGCTCCGGTCCAACCAGCGTTTGGACTAGCTACTGCTGAAAGAAGTACTCACTAAGTAACAGTAAGCGGGTCTCAAATCTACTCAAATAGCTTTTTTAACTTTCTGCTTGTGTCGCTGCTTCACCTCCTCGTAACTACATCACGTCACTCGCAAAGTAAGCAGAAGCGAGCTTAAACCAACCTCTCCATCCATAGGCTGTAGGGGAGTTAGAAAAAATCAATTCGGCAATATATCACGATATTACAGCGCGCAATCCTCGAATCGATTCGATATGCGCCCGAATTGATTTTTAAACATCAATTTTTTATGAGAATATTCAACAAAACATCTTACTTAGGGTTAGGATTCACACATTAAACATGGAAGAATGTTATATTAATGGAACATTAAGCCTTTATGTTTGGGGGGCCTTCAAGTCCACTTTTGAAAATTAGTTTTTACAATACAAATACAAATACAATACAATAACATACAATAATCACCTTCCTCTTTTCAGTAAGTTTTAAAAAATTGTTATCTCTTTATTATTCGATTTTCTCAGTGTCCAAAAGTAGATTTTACTTCTTAACTTATTAAAAAAATCTATGAGGGGATGAATTTGGCTTTTGCTTGGGATACAATGTACACACATACTGTATATGTACTGTGTGAAGAAGATCAATACTCAAATGAATTTTTCTATGTGTACACAGATACGAATAATGCATAAGCACAATCTTGTGCCAGAGAGCTAAAATATCTTTCTGCATAGTGGTGTTATCATACAGGACACGTGGTGGGAGTGTTTACTGAGGTGCGGGGGTGATGGGAGTCCACATTCAACATTGTCATAGCGTCTCAAACGCTGCAGGTATTATAAAAGCCAGCGGAATATGGATGAGTGGGAGCCTGCCGCGATTGAAATGCGCTATTGAGACGAGAGGAGAGAAGTAGGTCAAAGAAGTATAAAAGTAGACTTTTCCTTGCCTGAACCTGCACATGCATGACTTGGCCTCAAGCACTTGAGCCCACGATCTGATTATTTGAATACACTTGGTAATATGCATGAAAATGCTTTTTCTTCAGATGAGTGTGTGTAGCGGCACGTGGAGCGTGACAATGTGATATAGGTTGATAACGTACTGTTTTCTTTTTCAGAAATCCCCCTCAATCCCCCCTTCGCATCAAGGCTTCACAGAAATGAGCTGCCAATGTAAGTCTTTCATGTGACCTTTACCGCTCATGTTGTGTGTGTGTGTGTGTTTTTTTTTTAATGAAGCTCAAACATGAGGGAACAATGCAGGAACATGTTCACCTTCAACCGGATGAAATATTTCAGCAGCTAATTGCAATTCCCTGCAAACGCACTGACAGGACTTCAAAGAGGGCTCGCTGGAGGAAGAGAAAGTCAAATTCACATTTCAAATACAACCTTGCTTTCAGTTTCCTGTTTTAGAAATATTTCATCCCTAGCACAAGGAGGGCTTGAGGCGATGTCAATATAGACCAAGATGTGAGACTTTCCAGTAAGTTTTGCAGAGGCTTTCATTTCTTGACTTTAAAATGTTATGATTGGACGCATGGAAACCTTGAAGTTGAGGCTGAAAGATTGTATAAGGCATGATGAAATATCAAACTATTGATTGACATCACTTTCAGAAGACCATCTGCTGGGAGCAATATATATATAAATATATATATTGGAATCAAAACCAGGATAAATAACTCCAACTTCTAGGTGTAAAGAGATAGTAAAACCATTACAACTTCCAAAGTAAAAAGGCAAATAATGTTGAAGAACTATGATCCTTTTGGGTGAAATAAATCAGGTAGCTAATCTGCTTAATCCACAAAAGTCGAATAAAATTTAAGCAAACTGGACTAAAATAGGAGAGAGGCTTATATTTAATTTAATGGCTTTTTTTCACTCAGCTAGATTTCTCTCTCCTATTCTGCCTAAGTCTGAATGTTTCAGAAGTCTCCAATCTGTAACATGGGCTATTCAATTTTTCTATTTCAACCTGCTAAACAGCTGTAATTAGTGACTAAATTTCCTGTCAATTTACCTCGAAATTTGCCATTACGTATGTGCGATCTGAGAATGGTTGTCGTAAAAAGTCCACAAAATGCCTTTTTTTAATAACATGCATCTGAAGGTCCACCCATATATGACATCAAAAAATCACCCCATAGAAGGTATCGGAAGATTAATCCAAAAATTGTATTACCTTCTTTAAGGGTTGCTCCCTTCATGGGAGTACGTAAGTACAACGTCACTTGTTAGTCACTACTGCAGCTGCAAGCAAAATATATTGTAATGTGTATGATGTTCTTGTTCAAGTACAAAATGCTAACCCAGTGAATCACATCTCCTCAACATTTCACAATGTTGCCTCATCATCAACACATACTCAGTCATTTAAACAAAGTAATAAAATATATGAAACCCATGCATTATTATGAGTGCTTACATGTCATAACATCTGGCTTGCATGTAAAATGACAGGTCCTAATTCATGTCAAACAGACGTTTAAGTATAATCATGCTTCAATCACCCTAGCCTCTAGATTCATCGCGAATAAGTACTATATACTGTAGGTATGACTACCATTATTTATTGTTTTTATGATTTCATTATGTATTCATTAAAAATCAAGCTACTTCATTAGAAGGGTGCCCCCACCCTTTGCCTTTCTCTCTGTTTACTGTGCGCTTGCGCAATGAACGTGTGCTATATTCTCCTTGCGCGTACGAATACATCGGGGTCAGCTAAAAAGCAATTACTCATTCCAGCAGGCCAGCCGCGGCTCCAAATACCAAACAGACCATTTTGTACTAGAACTGAGAAATATCCCAATGCAAAAGTTGCTGTTTTATGAACCTAGCAAGCACTCAATAATTGCTGACTAATGAATAGGGCTATAAGGCTACGTCAGGAGTGACGAAATATTGCCAAATATTGGCAAATACGGCCATCGATCTCAAGGCTTCAAACTACAGGTGTTAACTATAAACTGAGCTTCAACCCACATTCAACATTCCATCACTTCCCATGACTGTCATGTCTGGGAGGATCGGGTTTTGGTTGAGGGTCCCGATTGGTCCTGAGTGGATTCCTGCCCTTCCGCAGGCTGACCAATCCGGGCTCTCAGCCACTTGTGCCTGGCCTCAGGTGTGACTAATCAACCTAATTTGTGTGGGTATTTAGTTCCCGGGTGGTGATCAGTCCTTGTGGGATCATTGCCATTTGTTACGGTCACACCCGGAGTTTGTGTTGTCAGTTTGATTTTGAGTTGTACAAATAAAGTACAACTGTCTAACCCGCACTCCTGCCGTGGTTCTCCTGCCTCCCTGCATTTCGGGTCCTCTACGCCTCACTTCGACAGACACCACGCCGCTCCGTGACACAACCGTGACAGAATGAGCGGACCAAGAGGCAGGTACCGATGCAGTTTTCGGCGGAGCGCACGTTGCCAGTGTTTCCGGCGGCGCTGATGGCAGCGCCCGAAGCCGATGTTCTGGCGGCGCTCGCGGAGCGCACGTTGCCAGTGTTTCCGGCTGCGCTGATGGCAGCGCCCGAAGCCGATGTTCTGGCGGCGCTCGCGGAGCGCACGTTGCCAGTGTTTCCGGCGGCCCTGATGGCAGCGCCCGAAGCCGACGTTCTGGCGGCGCTCGCGGAGCGCACGTTGCCAGTGTTTCCGGCGGCGCTGATGGCAGCGCCTGATGCCGATGATCTGGCGGCGCTCGCGGAGTGCACGTGGCCGGTGTTTCCAGCGGCGCTAGTTGAGCGCCCGCTGCCAGTCCTGGCGGCCCCTGTGCAGCGCCCGCTTCCTGTTCCGGCGGCGCGCGTCCTGCGGCCGTCACCGGTTCCCGTTCCGGCGGCGCGCGTCGTGCGGCTGCAGCCCCTGGCATCCTCGCCTGTGCCGCTGCAGCCCCTGGCATCATCGCCTGAGCCGCGTCAGCCCCAGGATTCCGGTTCAGCTCCACAGCAGCTCCCGGTTCCAGTACCGGCTCCGCGTCAGCCTCAGGTTCCTGTGCCGGCTCCGCGTCAGCTCCCAGTCCCAGTACCGGCTCCGCGTCAGCCCCAGGATTCCGGATCAGCTCCACAGCAGCTTCCGGTCCCAGTACCGGCTCCGCGTCAGCTCCAGGTCCCAGTACCGGCTCCGCGTCAGCTCCAGGTCCCAGTACCAGCTCTGCGTCAGCCCCAGGTCCCAGTGCCGGCTCCGCGTCAGCCTCAGGATTCCGGATCAGCTCCACAGCAGCTTCCGGTCCCAGTACCGGCTCCGCGTCAGCTCTAGGTCCCAGTACCAGCTCCACGCCAGCCCCAGGATTCCGGATCAGCTCCATAGCAGCTTCCGGTCCCAGTACCGGCTCCGCGTCAGCCCCACGTTCCCGTTCCAGCTCCGCGTCAGCCCCAGGTCCCAGTACCGGCTCCGCGTCAGCCCCGGGTTCCCGTGCCGGCTCCGCGTCAGCCCCGGGTTCCCGTGCCGGCTCCGCGTCAGCCCCGGGTTCCCGTGCCGGCTCCGCGTCAGCCCCGGGTTCCCGTGCCGGCTCCGCGTCAGCCTCAGGTTCCCGCCTCCGCGCCCCCTCCGCCCGCCCTGTTTTGGAACTTTTTAAAAGGGACGTCTGGAATCCGTCCCTTAAGTGGGGGGTACTGTCAGGTTCCCGTGCCGGCTCCGCGGCAGCCCCAGGACTCCGTGCCACGTCTGCCGCCGCAGCCCCAGGTCTTCGAGCCACGTCTGCCGCCGCAGCCCCAGGTCTTCGAGCCACGTCTGCCGCCGCAGCCCCAGGTCTCCGAGCCACGTCTGCCGTCGGAGCCCCAGGTCTCCGAGCCACGTCTGCCGTCGGAGCCTCGGGTCTCCGAGCCACGTCGGCCGTCGGAGCCTCAGGACTCCGTGCCGGCGCCGCAGCAGCCCCAGGACTCCGTGCCGGCTCCACGGCAGCCCCAGGACTCCGTGCCGGCTCCACGGCAGCCTCAAGTCGTCGCGCCTCGTCGGCCGCCTCCACGGCAGCCTCAAGTCGTCGCGCCTCGTCGGCCGCCTCCACGGCAGCCTCAAGTCTTCGCGCCTCAAGTCTTCGCGCCTCAAGTCTTCGCGCCTCAAGTCTTCGCGCCTCGTCGGCTGCCTCGTCGGCCGCCTCAGGACCCCGGGCGTCCTCGCCACTGCAGCCCCGGGCCTCCTGGGTTCGGCCGCTCTCGTGCGGGGTCTCTTCGCCTCTTCCATGGCGGCGTCAGGCCCATGGGGGTGGACAGGAGATGTTCATCCCACGGCCGTCCTGTTCCGGTGTGGCGTCCGGGGCGCCCTCCAGATCGGCGCCGCCGGGCTCCCCTCGTCTGGTGTCCGGGACGTCCCCCGGACTAGTCCTGAGGGACGTGCCAGGTTCCCGCCTCCGCGCTCCCTCCGCCCGCCCTGTTTTGGGACGTCTGGAATCCATCCCTTAAGGGGGGGGGTACTGTCATGTCTGGGAGGATCGGGTTTTGGTTGAGGGTCCCGATTGGTCCTGAGTGGATTCCTGCCCTTCCGCAGGCTGACCAATCCGGGCTCTCAGCCACTTGTGCCTGGCCTCAGGTGTGACTAATCAACCTAATTTGTGTGGGTATTTAGTTCCCGGGTGGTGATCAGTCCTTGTGGGATCATTGCCATTTGTTACGGTCACACCCGGAGTTTGTGTTGTCAGTTTGATTTTGAGTTGTACAACTGTCTAACCCGCACTCCTGCCGTGGTTCTCCTGCCTCCCTGCATTTCGGGTCCTCTACGCCTCACTTCGACAGACACCACGCCGCTCCGTGACACAACCGTGACAATGACATGATGTTGGCACACCCTTAATCATCACAACATTGTTACATCAATTTTTTTTCACATTTATGACACCCTCAAACGTGATGATACTTCGTTGCATCAGTACAAACAACCTTCTCATGTCATGTCATACATGTTACACGACACTAGTTGTCATTTTCATGTTAAGTGGAGTTGTTGGTATCTGCTGAAAGTAACTAATAAAGTAACTTGTAATCAAACTTAGTTACTTTTAAAATCAAGTAATTGGTAAGGTAACTAAGTTACTTTTTCAGGGTAACTGTGGCAACACAATATTATAGTATTGATGCCACACTTATGTAAATCTGTAATATTTCTGCACTGTTTTGTGTTGTCTCAGTTTTTCTTTGTCTTATTTTTTTAGCCTGAGCTGTCACGGCCACCAGAATATGTAAAAATGAGATGAGGACAAGTTGTACATACGCAGTCATAAATAAATTCAACTCTCCCGAGAAGGCATGTTGCTTGTTTTAAAGCTGAATCAATGGCACTATTTGGCTTATACTTTAGGGATTATGTTTCATAAAATATCCTCAATGTACTGTAGATAAATAAATCCTTTAATGTCAAGCCACGGTCATTCTTTCATGATCATCCTTCCTGAGTCACACACGAGATTCTGTCCTTGTCGTGTGTTTGGGGGGGGGGGGGGCATTTGCATTAAAATACACTTAGTGACAGTCTCACGTGAACGCATACGTTCACTCAAGACCCTCTCATGTGCATGTGCATATGGATGTGCAGTTTGCTGTTGAAATGGCAGTCCTGCCGGCTGTGTACAGTAGCTGTGTTTAGGTGATAACAAAATGCTCCAATCACAGAGCTCCTCCGCATCCCTCTAGTGAGGCCCCTGGAGAGAGCCTCCCTTGATAGTGGATGAGAGGGTGGAAGTGGAATTACACTCACAATAGGCCCTGCTGGAGGAGCGAGAAATGGATCCGTAGGTTCCATTTGACACTGGCTTTTTGTCTCCACGCTGTGTAATTAATCTGATGATCAATGAATCACACGTTGACTGTGGAAAGTTTAGACTTCGTAATTTAGGTGTGACAGGCAACATTTGATCAGCGGAAGCCACAAAGTGCAAGCAGCCCTGTGATCAAAGTGGCACTCCCTCTGCATGAAGCTGCAGTGATGTTATATCTGAACAGAAAAGATTGAAGCTAATTTCTGCATATCAGAAGGTTAAAACTTTGTTTTGCTTGTCCAATTGGTGTTTTATATGTACAGCAGAACCTTAAAATATTATAGAAAAGTGGCTTTGCAATTGCTTGTGTACAAATATTTGAGTCTCTGGAGTGTCAGGTCACCCATAAAGTGTGAAATTACACAACCAAGTTTTTTTTTTTTTGATGGTTATTTCCAAAAATGCGTATCTAAAACAGGCTACATGTGTAGCAATTATAAACAACTTATTAGAAAAATGTGACCCCGATGTGTCAAACTGCCATAGTATAGCGCCAACTACTGCTGAGGAGGACTTACTTGATTTCAGACTTTGTTTGCCTGAAGCATCAGTGGCCGGTAACGACAGCCTCCACAAGTAACTGATACCTTAAAATAAGGATCGTAATGCGATACCTGGTACTCGCCCACCCCTTGGCCTAACCCACTTGAACAAGACGCTTAGATACTGTCAAGTGTGTGATGTCACAAGATCATGACAAAGCCAAAAGTTAAGCAGAGCTGCAATATTGTTGGATGCAGAGATTAGCAATCGCTAAAAGTGATGTACCACATTAGTTTCTGATAACCGGTCACATTCTTCAATATGAACTGGTTCAACACAGGACAGGGAAGGAACTGATCGGGCTGACGCGAAATGACAGACTGATTAAATCACCTAAAGCTTGGTCTTCATAAAAGACCACATAACAAAATGCAAATTCAAGCACTTTAAAACTAAACACAAGTTCTAAAAAAATAAAAAGTCTCTCCAAAAAAACACTTAATCTCCTCCCGAGATTGGATGCTGCCTCCTCGAATCTATTTATTTTTAGATGAGTGAGTCATGCTAGCTTTGCCAAATGTCATACCTGGGTGAGCTTACTTATTAACTTACACAGCCTACACACTCAAAAATAGAGGATGTAAAAAAAATGCTAAGATGTAACCTTCTCTGACTCAAACAGCCCATTGCATTTCTTTGATTGACTGAAAGATGTATGATCATTTTAAAGGGAAGTAAACTGGACTTCAAGTAATATTTTATAGGAATGAAGCATTTTTACAATAGATAAATAATCTTCTGAACCGTTTTTGGGCAGCCATGGCAAAGTGGTTAAGATCGTCACCTGGCACTGTGGCGACCATGATCCAAGACCATCCCTGGACACATGGAGGCAGTAATACCCTGAACTGATCCCTGCGTGCTTAAGACGCTTGAGTGTGTGTTTGCTGTAATGGGTCATCTCTTTTTGGGATATTTGGGTGTTGAAATATGGTTCGGTAGCACAGTGGTTAGCACATCTGCATCAACGTTCTGATATTTGAATCTTCCAAGTACTCCCAATCCAAGAATATAGAGAACATGACAGGTTAACTGAAGACTCCATAGAGATCCGGACGTCACGTGACTATTTCTTTGAACACGCCCCCTATGGCAGGAAAGTAGCGGCAACAGTTAATGGGATACAATGGCGAGGAGGGATAAAACTTGCGTTTATCCATCAACTTTCCGCTCAAGAGCATTGACAGTCACTTTGATGAAAAGGACATGATATCCATGCACGAGGTGGACAGGTTGGCTTACCGAGGAAGTGTCAGCAGTGCTTTTTTTTTTTTCCAACTCGGTGACGCTACTACATGGAATTACCCCCTCTGGTACACTGGTGAGTGCTTTCAAATCTGATCATACAAAGGCTTTACAAGTTTGTACAATTCAGATTTATTTCCCTTTTATGTGTGGTCAAAATGCCATTGAAGTTAGCAGTTTCACACAAGTCTTGCAGTGTTATTTAGGTACTGTAACAATCAGCAGTGTGGCACCGCGCCACAGGGTGGCGCCTCCTTGTTTTTGTTGTGCCTATGCAGCACTTTCGTTTTAGCCATAAATGAATGTATTTGATGCCGTGGACGTGGACGCGTATCGTGACGTGTGGTAGCACCGAGAAACCGACTGATTTGTTTCCTATTAATAACGTAAGCCAGTGGACTTCCACTTCCTATGTTGCACTCCAGTTTTTGCTATCCAGCTGCGCCATCCATGGCTGATCAGCCACCGCGCGTTACTAGCAGCTGCTAATTGGGCCGCGGCCGCCGTCATTTATGCTGTGCAAAGACTTCTTTATGGTGTTGGTCAGTTATTAAATTCAACTGTTTAATATCTATTAAACCTTAGCAGCACAAACGAATGAAACAGATCTTTTACATTTTGCATGTGGTAACAGTTAGCATCTGCTGCTTAATGAATAGCCCGATCACATCTTTTGCCTTCAATTAACTATACAATCGAGCTACATCTACACGACTAACTGATTCAGTAATTGACTCGCCTGATATGAAGTGATCTCTACACAAGCAATGAGGAGGATCCCAAATCCTCCGTCTTGTTTTTTACCCTTTTTATGGCTGCTGTGATCTATTAGCTACGCATTGATTCCTCTCTTGGTAGACTGGAGAATGCTCAATCCTTCTTTTACCTCTTCCCGTTGTGGCAGCTGGTACACAACAGCTGTCAATCATTAGCCTGGTTTACATGGAGCCATGTCTTCCAATTAGATTGAATCCGAACGGCGAAACGGAATGAAAATGCTCCATATAAACACCTCAATCAGAATGAAATGGCTGAATCTGAATGGAATTTCATTCAGAATCACAGGTGTGGTATATTCCTTTTGGTAATTCTAACGAGCGTCATGTATACACTTAAATCGGAATGGCGAGGCCGCGTGCCGCATGCACATGCTCTGTCTTGACGTAAATGCGCCGTAAATGGCGGCGTCTCCTCAGAGCTTGTCTGCGAGGGTAGAACTTGTTTTTAAATACTTTATCAATATGTTGCTTCAATGAAACACTATCACAACTTCAGTGCTAAATGACGAATGAACTCCATCTTGTTAAATTACGTGATCGATGTCCGTGCGTCCCGCGGCTGCTGCGGGGCTGATCCGATTAAGAGGGGAGCATACAGTATAAACGGCAGATTGGAACGGATCACACATGTAAACAAGTGACCAGAGATCTTCATTCGGAATGATTTCAATCGGAATGACTAAAAAGTCTCCATATAAACCCGGCTATTGTTAAAGTGTGCTGTTTACTCAAAGTTTTCTATGCTGCCAAAATGGCTGCGCTAACGCCCATTTACGGATGAGTGACGTCAACGTCCGGATCTCTATGGGTGTGATTGTGAATGGTTGAACTCGGTCTATGTGTGACCTGTGATTGCTGGCGACCACAATTCGAATTATCTTTATTGGTATGTAAAAAAGAACACACACACACACACACACAAGGAAGCTGTCTCTGGTCCAATGGATACAATTTAGTGCAGATCTGTTATTATTTTTAGTTTATTTTATTTTATTTTTCTTGCCGCACTCTGCTGTGAACTATTCGAGTCCCCAACTGTTTTAATGATTCAAAAAAATATATATTTTTATTTTTATTTTTATTTTTATTTTTACATTATTCATTATTTTAGTGCTACTACTTGCACCCTTGTAATTCTCCTGTCTGCTTCTGATCCTGATACAGGGTGATGAATTATCCTAGCCTTTTGTTGCCTTAAAAACGCAGTTGTTTTTTAAAAAATGTTATTATTATTTTTTTACTCATGCTTGTTAGCTGACACATTTATATTATGCTAACAATAAATAAAGCCACAAAATAAAAGCAACCTCCATACCTTTACAGTAAATTGCTGATGGATGTACCTTGTGTTAAGCGTCAGTATGACTTTGGGGGTTAAGCCATTTGAGCTGAAGGTTTATAGATCACAGCTCCTAAATGTCATATTAAATGTATCTGTGTGACATCTTGGCCTGTCCTGCTGGCTTTATGGCTGTTGTTATGGCAACAGCTCCCACCCGGTGCATCTGACAGGTTGGCAGCTTGACAGACGGCCATTACAGTATTATTGTGACGTCAGGTCATGTGGGGATTGAAAGGCATGAATATGGAATTTGACCCACTTGGTGTCCTCTATTTCCTGCCACATGGTCACCCATCATGCAGCGGGAAATCTCTTTGTGTCACTGCTTCCTCTGTCGGGGTGAAGCCTATAAGATCTTTTGGGCTGAACTGTGGCTTTGGCGCGTCATTTCAAGGGCATTTTGAAGTGGATTAGATTTCTGGATTATGCTGGTGGGCTGAGTTGAAACCTGGTTGCTCATAATAGACTGTGGATGACTGCTCATACATTTGCAAAGCAAGACAATTTGAGCCTGGGCTTTGGAAATAAGACCCAAATGCTGCTTAGATGTTTGAAATATTTAAGCGCTCTTGATAAAAACCAGAGGACCCGCACTGTGTTGCATGCTCTGAAGGTCAAACTGAGGTGGACAAACAAGATACAGTAGATCCCTTTTAAAAATGCATTAATGTTTTCAATATTGGTTGCATATAACCTGAAAGAGAGTGGATTTACTCAAGGTAATGCTACGTTTAAAAATCAAAGTGCAACACCGGTTGGTTAAGTGCCCTCAGAATCACGGCTCTTAGAGCTTTTTCACTTGCGTGCGGTGTGACTGTGTGTGAGAGAAGTGTCTTCAGTGGTGCATTCAAGCATTGTAATATACGTGCATTCACAAAAATATGCTTGCGGCTGTGTGCGTGCTTACTGATGTCTGTTTGAATTAAATCCTCTGATTTACACTAGATATAAAACGTAACGACAATTCAATACTTATAGGGCTCTATTTTCGTTACCCGACCTAAAAACAGGCACATCTTAATTTTCATGCCTTGGCAAGTCTAGTCTAGCGTGTGAATTTGGTAGACGCGCTACGACTCCTTTGTACCTGCGCAATTGACAATTTGGTGACAAAAAGTGGACTACATTTTAGACTTCGTAAAACCAGGTCTAACTAATAGCGCAGGTGGTGCATGCCGATTTGGTGGATTTGACCAAGGCGGAGGCAGGCAGGTTCGGCACTCTGGGCACATGTATGGTGGATTTTATCCATAAATAGCGTGGGACAATCCCGCTGAATCAAAGTGTAAATCAATTCATTGAATGGGTTATTATCATTATTCTCCTAAATATAGTTTTAATAGCACCTCACTGACCTTGCAGCACAATTATCAGTAGTGGGGGTTGTTGGGGGTTGTACTCTGGCGTACTGCACTCTGAGCCTCTGACTGCCTTGATTTTAATGCAAATGAGGGATGCCGCTAAAATTGACCAGGAAAGCGCTTTGCTACATCCTAAAAAAGAGCACAACAGCACAAATGTATGGAGATTAAATAGGGTCAAAAGTTTTGTACTTGAAAAAATGTGGTCTGAACTAAGCAGGGCGTGGAATCCTGAGTGACAGCTGCACAAAAGTGCTTTGGAACTGCCCCCCAGTGACAGTGCCTTTAGGAAATGTAGAAAATAAAAGAAATCTAAATCAATACTTATATACAGTATATGCACCATATTTATGTGACTGTCAGAATTGATTAATCTGAGATGTAAAAATATAAATTCTGCCCAAATAATTGTGTATGGTCGTCCGCGTTAGCCTCATAAGTGTAACATAACGACTTAGACTCCTGTCATGTTTTTTTTTTTTTCTAATAATCAAAATATTACTACAATTTCTTGACAACAGCCTGTACATTTTGAGGGTTATGGTTAGGGTTAGGCTGATAAGATTAACACAACAATTTTCCGTTTCAAGTTTTATTTTTTCAAGTACAAAATGATTGACCCTAATTTAACTCCATACAAAAGCCACATTACTAAAATACAAAAGAAAGAAAACTCATGTGTACAGTTAGACTACGCTTTGCGCTAGACTTGCACTGAAAACAAAAATAGCCCCCATAGCATTGTTTCATTATTAACAAAAGACCTCAAGAAAGACATCAGTCAAATTTTACTGGCTGAACTATACAGTAAATGTACCTTCACACTGTTTTTGGACTTAAAGTTCTGAATGGTTCTCAGTACGTTATGATCATCTGGGCTGAAAATCATGCAGATTTTTCCACTGCATCTGACAAAAAAAGCACTTAAAATGCTCACTTGCAACAGCGCAAGTGGTTTTCAGGGGCATGGAAGCAGAGCTCGGCTGCCGGCAGAGGCAGTGACACTGCCACCAGTCTTTCAATGACTTCCTTTCCACCTCGCGGTCTTAAGAGATGCACTAAAATGAGTGGCTTATCTCTCACAACAGAGGGGAGGGTGATAAATTTATAGCTATGAAAATAGGCCAGAGCGCCGCACTGATGGAACTGATCAGGTGTAATTAGGACAAGGTTAGACTCGTTCACGCTCACATCATTTATTTAATGTGTCACATATGGCTCAAGTTCGGGTGTGGGTTTGTGTGTAGATCTGGCTGACACCCTTAAAGTGGCAGTGAGTTTCTTCCTTTCCTTTCTTTCAAAGGTCTATGCAGGCACCTGATATTTTCCTGCATCATCAGAGGTCATCGCAGCTGAAACTGTTTACCTTGACATGTTTTTAACGACATGAACTCTCCTGACTGCGTAACCCACTTCCTTGTTTCTCTAACTCATCTCTCATCTTCCTCTGCTTCTATTCAAGCCGCCTCATTCCCTCTGGATTGCTTTCATTTTCACTGGCGTCAACCTCGCGCCGCCGCTTCACGCCGTCGCTTCCTCCTCAGCACTAAGTTTGAGACCACATAATTGTGAGCCCACACGCAGACGCGCTGGAGTTGCCCCATGTGTTCTAAGCCAGTACAGCAGATGGACTCAGTTCTGACTGATTGAGCTGTGCACCAATGCTCAGCTGAGAGAATGATGTCCTTCACACAGGTTCACCCACTTACTTGCTGCTGTATAAATGAAGTGGAAAAGAAATAAAAAATCAGCATCACACATATACCGGAAAACACCGGAGATTGCTGGGGTAAACTCTGTGATGATGCTGCTTACAGCATCCACTGTATGTCCTGTCCTACTGTACATTGCTGTGAGATCTAATCCGAAATATGTATCAAAAAATTCTGCCTTGACAAAGAAAATAATGTTCAGTTTCGATTTTGACATTGTCAGAGAAGAATAAAACCCCGCCTACATAAAATATCGCTGTTCACAATTCCCCTTTTTGAGCTGAGAAGCTACGTCAAAGCGATGGCTAGCATTTTGTTTTAGCTTTTTTTGCGCTGATTCTTGCTCTGCCCCATTGTCGTATGGTATGCTGTCCTCGCCCCAAAGCTTCGAGATTTCACCAGCTAGACAGTGAGTTAACAACGTTACGGTCCAGACTTTGTTTTCCTTTTGGGCTGTTTATTTGAACAATGGCCTCTGACCATTGCCCTCTTTAGGTCGTCGTAAAATTAGAAAATAAAATGACAAACAATGTGGTATTAGCTAACTATTCACCACACACTCTTATGCTAGTAGCTAGTTACATTGCATAATCAACCATCTCTAATCTCTAACTATTCTAATTAACTAAAATTAATAGACAGTGTTGTTATTTTGACATCACATGTGCTTACGAACAATTCCTGTCTAAAGCAACAACAAAATAGGATCCAACAATGACCGAGTCGGCGTTGTGTGCTGCTATATGAACAAAACAATGAACAAAGCGACCACATGAAGGCGCTCTAAGGCTGCACTAATTCAAACGGTGAACTTCTGAAGTGCAGAATATATGGTGTTCCACAGGGTTTAATTTTGGGGCCCTTGCTGCTTTCATTGTGTTTGCTGCCCTTGGGTAGTTGATGCGATCAAATCATGCACATTGTTTGAGTCAAAAAGTAAATCAATACAAAGCAAAATAATTGTATATAGGCCTAATCATTCATCCATCCATTATTTTATTAATTTTTTTCCCCTCTTAACATGCAGTGTCTGCGTCCCCTGACATCAATCCCTTTCAATTAACTAAAATGCATGTTTCTGGAATGTGGGAGAAAGCCGTAGTACCCAGAGAACACAAAAAAACTCCACACAGGAGGATCGGCGTGAGATTTGCACCCCGAATCTCAGAACTGTGAGGCAGACATACTAATCAGTATTCCACCATGCTGCCCTTGTCTGATTTTCATCCATCCACCCATCCGTTTTCTGAACTGCTTATCCTTGTCAATCCAAATTTGGATGTATTACCTTTGTAAAGGCAGAAAATTTGATACAACTCTTGTCTTTAATCTCATCCGTTGCCAGTGGTATTATTAATAGCTCACATTTGGGTTCAACATGTTTTTTGTGTAGCAGAAATGTACTATTGTGGTCCATCATCCTTACTCAACTCTATCTTGAAAACGCGTATTTACATATTCATGAGGCTCCAGAGGTGATATTTCGCCGAAAAATAATCTGTGAGAATGTGTGTGATACTCCCCATCATTAGCACCCTGAATACTGCCTGTCAGTTAATAGACTGGATACGAGCTCAACCTCATAAAAAAATACACTTCAGTGTTTGTCTCTGATATTTAGCTTTGACACATGCTAGAAATCATCAGGAAGAAGTTAAATGTGATTTTTTATTCAGTGGCATGTCTCTCTTCTGGTGAGCGGTGAAAACTGGTCTAGTGTGGCTGAGGTCATGAATTGGACACTCGGCCAAAATGCCCCTCGCCCCCCTTGAAGGAACAGATTGCAGCTTCCTAGTGCACGCGGTTGCCACCAGACGCTCCATGTAGGGTGTAATATTACACACACACCATGAGCACTCACACTCGCATTGTTGCATGTACTGAGCACTAAACATTTGTACTCAAACTGCTGAGCAGACGCTTGAGCTAAATGATCAGATTCCCTTTTTGATAACTGAATGTCTCATTTGGTCATGATTAATAGTCTGAGTTCGTAGGTAACGAGCGTGGGAACTTTTCTGTACAGTGTTGATTTGAGGGTTTATAGATAACAGCCGTTGTAGTGACAGTGACTCAAATCATTCAAAACAAATAGCAGAGATACGATTATTCACAAAGAGGCTTCACACTGTTTGTTTCCACTACCAGCTGAAGTTTACTGTGAAACTAATCATAAAACAAAGAGATTCACACCTTTGGGCTCTATTTTTGTGCCCAGTGCAAGCCTAGCACAAGGCACAAAGCGCGAGACAATCTGCGCAGGGACAG
This sequence comes from Vanacampus margaritifer, assembly GCF_051991255.1. Classification (NCBI taxonomy): domain Eukaryota; kingdom Metazoa; phylum Chordata; class Actinopteri; order Syngnathiformes; family Syngnathidae; genus Vanacampus; species Vanacampus margaritifer. The sequence continues at coordinate 23,188,171 of NC_135439.1, read as the reverse complement.
GCAAGACCGGGTCTTCGTATTTTCGCAGACACACGCATCTTGGCGCATACTTAGGCCTACGTGTGATATTTATTTTATTTTGTGATTCTTGTTTCACTTATCTTTACTGCATGGCTGATTTATATTGCATGTACAACACTTTGTATGCACCGATGGTTGTTTTAAAGTGCTTTATAAATATAGTTGAGTTGAGTTGAGTTAAAAATCTGTATTTTGCACTGTTGTGGGCATGAACACAGCCGACTTGATTCACCACCAATCAAACCATTCTCTTTAAAATGGGCACCTAAGAAGCAAGAAGTCTTGACATGGTGGAATCATGTTTTCATCTTGACAATTAGTTTTTTGCCACCACTGTTGCCCGTGTGAGGTGAATTTATGAAAGAAAAAAGAAAAAAAACGAGAAAAGCATGAGTTATAAATAAAGGGATGCTTGGTGATCTGAACACTTGCAAGAATTATCATTTTTGTTTTGTTTTACTTTTGCTGCATTTTTTGTGTGGATTTTTTGTTGTTTGAAATCAAAATTGTAGCACTTTGGGGGCTTTGGAGATTCCACTATATTTACGCCAAATGACAGAGTAATCAAACAACTTTTGATTGTAGTTTGCAGTGATGTAGCAGTGTCTTGCATCACAGTGAGAGCTGTTTCTATATATTTTTCAACTACATGAAAGTGTAAAGTTCATTCATTGATTTTCTATACTGCTTATTTATTCTATTGCTGTTTTCTCAGGTTACAATATTTAGCCATAATTAATGACAATAGTAGTCATTCTGGGTAGTCAACCATCAAAAACTACATGAATGTGTGATCCAGAAATATAATATTTTTTTTCCATGATGTACACATTAAATTCTGTAGAGTATATTTGACTCTATTTAGAGTCCAAATATAATTAAATTTTAGAATAGACTACAGTAGAATAGGACCAAATAGACACAGTTTTAGAGTAATATTTACACTTGGAAGAGAGTAAAATAAAGATTTTTTTTTTATAAAAGTCACTCAAGATTTGATAAACAAACTCACGACCTTCAATGTGGGAGACAACCGATCTACTCCCTGAGCCACGCATATCCTGCTGTGTCACTTGTGTCAGCTGGAATTTTCATAACTCTGCAATGTTTTTGGTCTCCTCTTGGAGATAAGCAAACAGTAGGAGGGGCATAGCTCACCTGGTAATGTGGCAGTCTCACAAACTGAAGGTCGTGGGTTCATTCCTCAACCCTTGAGTGACTTTTATTTTATTTGTTTCAGTTCTTTATTTTACTCTTTTCCAAGTGTAAATATTACTCTAAAACTGAGTTTATTTGGTCCCACTCTATATAGAGTCAAATTTATTCTACAGAATTTACGGTGTACCTTGCTATTTTATGCCAAAAGTCAAACATTTGCATTTAAGTTTGTCAAGCCTGTTCACTCCGTTAAGTGACAGTGTACAGTTATTATCCCTGCCTCCCTTTATAGTGCACCAATCACTGTCTTTGGGAGCCGTACTGGGTGACACATTGACGAGGGTGTGTTAAGCTTATCTGAGTGGTGTGCCACTACGAGATCTGAGGCAGTTAGCTAATGTGGTGTAAAAGGATTTAGAGGATTTGACCCTATCAGCGGAGATGGCACTCGGAGAAGCTGTGTTAATGACACTAAAGGAGTCTATGCCTGCAGCATGCTAATAATGGGGGCTTGGCAGCCAGGCACATAATTTACATAAGTTTTTTTAGGGGGCGGAGAGGGCGAGTGAAAAGGTATATGATATTCATCTGCACAGAAGAAACATTACACACTTTATTTAGGCAAGATTTGTTACATCATGAATAAAGCGTCATCTTGTAAACAAGCGTTCTTTGCATCTCATAACTTATTGGATATTTAGCAGCTTGCATAAAATTGTTTTTTACCTCCAGGTTCTGACCTAGGTGAAGGTGAGTATGGCAATTAAGGCAAAATGAGTCGCTTTACTGTGTAAACTTGAGTAGCCCTTCCACAGGGTACAAAACATGTTTATTGCGTCGCTGCATGAGCTGTATTTTTTATTATCGTAGCCACACATATTGGCTAGCTGACCAGTTTGCTACGTAATGCAACATAATTTTTTGGGTGCTTCACATATGCCCCTCTATTTATCAGGGTTTTCTAAGCAGCAGCGCCTTATTAAAGAAATCAAGCAAGAAGTACAACCACTTAAATTATTCAATAAATGCAGTTTGCAGAACTTTGTTTTTGCTTAGTACATTGCTCTTTTGGCAACATTATAAATATTGCAAGGAACAAAACACCAGCTGAATTTCATGCTTGCTGATCCTATGAGTTCAAAATTGCTTACTAGAATTTTGTAATGGGGGCACAGATGTTTAAGATCAAATCCATATGGACAATATACAGATGAACTCTACATTACTTTCAAAAGTTCAATAAGTTGTTACAGAAAGAAGAGGTTATTATTAACATTATTCATTCCACATAGTGTTTCGAGTAGACTGCCAGTAACTGTGCTGTCCCACCGAAGATCATCATTGTTAACTATATTGTTTTTTTTATTTGTTTCTAGCACAACTGTTCATTGTAGAAGGCAATGGATTGTTAGCACATCCGTCATCCAATAATTGCCTCACAGCACTACACATGGCTTGTTTGTGGTCTGATTGCCTCATGTTTCTGTGTTTCTCTGGCTGAGCTAAATATGTGGCTGTGGCTTGTACAATTTGCTTCATTCTAATTCTCTTTTTTTTTTGGTTTACGGTCTAGGAATCAACTTCTAGGTCTGGGGGTCTACTAGAGGGTTGGGCCTCCTCACCATCATGAAAGGGCTGGGGACCAGCCATACCCGACACCTATCTGACTCCTGTGACCCTTCTTCTGGCCACTTAGAGGCGCTCTACCCTCAGAAGACCAGCACCATGCCACGGAGTCCTTACCTGCTGAGCCCAACAATGGACCAATATGGCACTATGGACCCCCATCTTTACCCATCAGCCAACCCAGGCTCCCTTCCACCAGAATGCCTGCTGCCCCTCAACAACCAGCTGTCAAACAGCAGCACCTTCCCGAGGATTCACTACAACTCTTACGATCCATCGGACTTCTCCCCACCTGTGGAGGGTATTGGTGGAATGAGAACTGGGACATTGGGAGCATCCTTGTCTATGGGCATGGGATCAGGCATGGGCATGGCTGAGCTTAGTGGACGAACATCCATGATTACAAGTGGCTCAGCTACGATATCACATCACATGACCAAGAATCAGGTGCCGCACAGTCTTCTGGAGTTTGAAAAGCAGCTACCTGGCGGTCGGGATGGCTTCAGCACCTTACAGTTCCATAGAACGTCGGCAGTAGCCGCAGGCAAACAGCGGACAGACAGTCCCGGTCGCATTCGTTACATGCTACACTCGGTGCAGAAGCTCTTTGCCAAGTCCCAGTCACTGGAAAGCCACCACATGAAAGGAAACATCAACGGACGCTCAACAGGTAGTGGCGGAGGTTCGTCTGGCACTGACGACGGAGGGAAGCATAACCGCAGGGCCAAAAGTAAAGATCGCGGCACTAAATCGGTAGCAACCGCCAAGCGACGGCCACGCTCCAACATGTCAGGTTACTGGAGTTCCGATGATTTGGATAGCAGTGACATAAGCAATTTCCACAACACCATGACGATGATGACGGTAGGACGCCCCACTGGCCATAAGAGTCAGACAGGCCAGAACAAATACATCCATAGCGGCTACAACACCGTCAGCTCATCGAAAAGCAGCAATGACATGAAGTACCAGACGCTTGCTGCAACTATGAGTGGAGGAGGAAGTGGGCTTGGAGGACCAGGGAATGTGCTAATAAATGATAACGACTATCTGAAAGGCGGGTCCTGGTCCGCACTGACTATGGGTCAGCCAAGACAAGTGATCCAGAAGGGCTCAGCCACTCTTGACAGATCCTTGCTCAAGTCCAGGTCATGCCAACAAGAACTGACCTGCAACTACCTGCAGGTTGGCCGAAGGGTAAGTTAGACTTAGGCACCGTCATTCCACCTCAGATCACCGAGAAAAATGTCATTTTGAAACGCCCTCGCTTCGAGTTTCAGTTGAATTTGGTGTAAGGGTAATTCTCAGAGGTGGGCGCGTCAGTGACTTTTGAGCGTCCGGCAAACGTCAATAGTCAGGACGCCCTTCCATCATCGTCAATCCAATAATATTTCAAGCCTAACCGCATTGTAATCATCAATCTGTCATTCGTTGATTGCGCAGCAAAATGAACATAAAGTAGGCATCCTTCAATGTTCCATCAATTCGTCAATCCGTCGGCAAAATGGGACTTCCGTCACTGACGGATAGCCAAATTTATGAACGGATTGACGATTACATTGACGGACAAAAAAACTCTTCTTGCTTAGTTTGTCCCGCCAATCGTCAACAAAATGGGCGTCCGTCATCGACCTTCCGTCAATAGTGGGGTTTCCATCCACCCATTTTTATTTGAATTTTCAAGAAATGCGAAAATAAAACTGAATGTTAACGCTATAAATTTGAAAAAGAGCCCAAAATTTAAAAAAAAAATAAAATAAATTACGCTTTGAAGGGGTGGATTTTGAAGCATATCGAAAAAAGTAAAATGCTTATTTGGCTATGGAAACAGGTTTAACGAATAAACGCTGACAAGACTGGATACACGTCACATATTTTGACCGGATATTTCATCACACGCAGTGGCGTAACATCATGCTGAGAGGCCCCGGTGCAAAAGGCATTTTTGGGACCCCCCTCTCCCCAATTTTTCCCCCATCCACTGCCCACACACGCACTAGCGCTCCCGCACGCACACTTTTTTCTTTGGAGAGAAGTGCGACTGTCACCAAGGATTTGGGGGATTTTAAAATTGTGACATCTATATTGAACATTAAAAATACCACTAAAATCTTTCAATACATTATATTTGAACATGTTTTGCAAAAGGCTCACTATGGCACCGTGCGTGCGTGCGTGTGTGTTTGCTGTCTGTGCATTGGGGTTTTTGTTTGTGTTAGCAGAAAACTGTTAATTACACATGATTCTGTACCATATTTCTCATTGTTGTTTTGAAAAGTTAATAAAAAAAAAGACGCTTGAAAGAAAGAGTACCTTTGACATAAATTACCTTTGGCCTATATTGAAATCCACAATAAGGGACATGCCCAACCGTTGATCCAATTAGGCTGAAACTGAAAATTTGGTTCCATGCTTTAATATACATACCCACACAACTTATATAAATCTGAAAACCTAAGGTTTCCCTCATGTGGTGAACTGAGGTGGAATGACCCAATTACTAACTGTGACCCTTTAGAACAGGCTTCAACAATCTGGTCCTCGAGGTTCGGAGTCCTGCAGGTTTTAGATATGTCCGCCCTCCAACACAGCTGATTCATATAATCAGCTCATCAGCAAGTTCAGAAAACTTATAATGAACCTGGCTTCTTAGATTCAGGCTTGTTGGGGGACGGAAACATCTAAAACCTGTAAGACTCTGACCCTTGAGGACCAGGATTGGGGAAGCTTGCTTTCGAACGACGATCATTCACTGTAGTGAAACTGAAGCGGTGTGACAAAATTTCACAATTTATTGCTGCCTGTAGGGGGATTGGAACAGCTCATTAGGCCGCAGCGGGGGTGCCAATGAAATTCCATGTCGGCGCATGCGTAGCGGAAGCTATGTGAAAGCCATGGCAGACATGGAGGACAGCGAAGACTCGGAGGGGAGCCCCAAACCCTCGCCAAAGACTGCCGCTCGCCGCCAGAGTTACCTCAGGGCTACACAGCATTCTCTGAGTGACCAGCTACCCCCTCGCAAGTAAGGCCACCAAATGATATAACAACTGTTACTGCATACGATATATGTATTCTAAAATAATCAATATACATTAAGTCAAGTGGGAGTGGCCATTTGATGAGTTGTTTGTTCTAAATTGTAAGTTAGAATGACATTCAAAAGGAATGAGAAATTTTGGCCCACTTAATTATAATTTGACAGTGAAAGGGCCTGTTTGAGTCTCACAGTACATTCTAACAATGAACATTCAATTAATAAGCTCTTTAGAGCACTGACAACAGACGGACACTCGAGGGCACTTAAAGAGCCATTTACATGTAGATAGTAGCCTATTTTTTTTAATTTATGATACAAGGTGCAGGGAATTGATAAGCATAGAAAGGGGCTAAACAAGCTTCCATTTTATTTGCATGAATAATGTATTCATGATGCACATTCTCTATCAGTACTGTGAGAAATACAAATACAACCAAAACACACACACACACACAAAGGGCTAATTCGTGCCCAGTGCAAGTCTTGTGCAATGCGCGATCTAAATGTGCACATGGGTGGCTTTTACTTTTTTTGGTATCTTTTCAGACACGTAGTTGTTTACGTTGTGGGCGTGAACACAGACAGCTAGCTTTGTGGAAGCGGCTCCTCTCATTACATTTAAATTCAGCATAAATTCTTTGACATGAGGGAAGCAAAAAGTGACTCACTGGAGTCCATGCAGGGGATCAAAGTGTGCAAAGTATGTTTATAAGGAACTGCAAGTAGACCTCCATGTGCAGATTATCTCATAATGGCAAGGGTGATCACAGATCACCAATGTGAAGTAGTCACTCAGAAACCACCTTCCATCCCGATCATTCGTGTTAGGATTTTTTTTTAATATAATAAAGATGATAATACTAGTAATTATGATGCCTTCAATAAATTAATACTACAATAATTCAGAAGGTTCTATGCACGCTGTTGTAATTTTATGAATGAAATACGATGACATCCATCACACACGTCTGCAGAATCTGTGGGCCTGCCCCTCGATCAAATCCACCAAAATCATGTTAGACCTGTTTTTACCTGGTCTAAATTCGAGTGTACTTTCTGTCACCAAATTGTCATCTTGGCAACTCGGTCTGCCAAATTCCCAAACACTGTAAACGAGGCTTCACCGGCACACAAATGAAGACGTGCCAGTTGCTGAACGCATGTGCACTGTCTACAAATATAGAGCCCAAATGTAAAGCGTTAGACATTTTGTACTATATTAGCTTATATAAAGACTTTTGTACAGTATAGGCTGTGTTAAGGTAACACAAATCTAATCCTCCACATGAAGGTTTTTCAGTATTTGGACTGCCATTGTACATATTTATTCATATAGAAGTCTCAATTACGCCCGTGTAATAGGCTTTCTAAAGCAGACAGGATCCACTATGTGGTGAAGGCACAGCAGGGCAACACTGAGTTAACGTCACGCAAAATGTCTGAAGAGAGCACATTCTATGTAGAAATGACAATATTGTGATAATGGAAGCAAGACAGCACTGCCATGTCTTTTAATGTCTACACAGAATTCAAAACACTTGCCGGAGGACACATACCAACCCTCTGAAGTAGAAACAGATTTCGCCTCCAGCTACATCTGCTATGCAGATCAAATAGTCTCCTTCTGAGTCTAATAGTGATTCTAACGAGAATAATGTAATGTTGGGATTTTTTTAATGCTTATTTATTAACTAATGTATATTAATAATCCATCCCTCCCTCCATCCGTGTTTTGTGATGTTCGTCCTTATTTGTGATCTAGAGCATATCCCCACTGTCTTTGGACAAGAGGTGGATTATATGCTAGACTGGTCAGAAATCAATCGCAGGGCATGTAATATATATATATTTAAAAATTATTGGATTGATTTTGATACATTTCTGTTCAGAATTGAAATTTGCAATAATACAAGTACATTTCATCATCATTTACCGCTGCAAAAGCCAATTTATTTTTTTAAATTGCTAGTACATCTGTCAAAAGTAAATATTCACATCACTGAACGTGTCAGTGTTATCAGAAAGACAAGTCTTTGTGAGTGCTGATAAGACAGTCCAATTGCTTCGTCATGTTGTCAGCAATATAACAGTGTACTAGTCTAGAGGGAAGTACTGCCGCTCAAGTTTTAATGGCTGACACAACGAGGCTGTTTTTGGACTCAGAGGAAGAGGTGGAGGGTAAAGCAGCTTTTAATTAACAAAACAAAAGCTCTTCGATGAGAAGGAGAAAATAAAGACTATACAAACATTAACTGAAAGCGCTCCAAAAGGGAGGAAGTTCAAAACAAAAATCACTCTATGACTAAACAAAACTAAGCTATACAAAACTACAAACAAAGGTTCTCTCACGTGACAAGGCAATAAAGGCAACTGGGTATCAAGGCTGTGGTCTATGGCAGGCTTCAGTGGCTCAAACGAAAACACTTCGGCACAAGACAGGGAAAACGCAGACTATTTAACACATGAGGGTAATGGGGAACAGGTGGAAACAATCAGGGATCAGGGTTGACACAGACACCACATGAGGAAAGGCAAGTGACCTGAAACGAGAGGAGTCAGACTTTTCACAATAAAACAGGAAATGACAAGACACCCTCACCGCGGTGTGACAATGACAAATTCAGTATTCAAAATTAAAAGTAACACCTTTGTGTATAAGGAAGATTGGTTGCAAGTGACTGGGAGAGATTCACATTTCACTTTTATTGTTTCACTATAATTTTCTGACAAACCATCTCATGTACAGAAAAGAAAAACAGCACTTCATAGCACAAAGAAAAAGCTTATTAAAAAAAAAAAGTTGAAACGTGGGGCAATCTCTTTAAGCAAAACTTGCTATGCAAAACTCCCTTGCTATGAATTATTTACGAAAACCTTGGGAAATTGCAGTCTCAAAATAAGACGCAATGGTCTACTTTGCAGAATCTGGGCCTAAGACACCATGTTGATAGTATTAGGTTAGGTATCTTAAAACTTTACTGTGTAGCAACGTTAACATGCCTGAATGACTAACCCATGGCTCTCTTGTGGCCTGCTGGCGTGAGCAGCAGAACCCTGGATTATTCCTCATTGCAAGGGGAGCTTGATGCCCTGTGGTCACCCATCCACAGTGTGTCCTCCCTCAACCAACTGGGGAGGTCAATGAGCAGGTCAGTGATAGGCCTAAATAAGGTTAGGTGGCAAAACCATGCCCTGCTGCCATTCACAGATTGCCCACCAGCAAGCTTGTACATAATTAGGTGAAAACTACGATACTGTAGTTTGACTCTGGGGAAGAACTTGTCCGCACATTATGACATGGCTGTTGTTGTGATCGCTGTGTGCTAGCAAAGACAATGATGCCAAGGTAGTCTTTTGTTAAGCAAAACCATCCTCTGCCACTTTTTTTGCACCATGATGACTCAATGAGCAGACCATGTGCCACCTGACATCACCAGCTTTGCATGCGCTGACGCTAATATCCCTTACAAAAAAAAAAATGTATTCAAGTATACTGTTTGTTTGCTTTTTGTGAATCCAACACTGCTTATAGCTCATTTTATTTTTATTTTTGACTGGAAGGTTTTTGGACTATACTGAAAAGTGGCAAAATGTGTGAAGTATAGACACATAACATTCCACCTTCAAATTGATCCTAAACACAACCAATATTAAAAAATTTATCTTGACCTTTTAAGTTCTTAATATTTAGTTTTTTTTCTTATTAATATTATTGATACATTGCACATACTGAAAGGAACATTTAGATTTTACAATAATGATATTCACTTTAATTTTATATGATTTTCAGTTCAAGTCTATTATTTTTCACATGACCTATGACATCATATACTGTATATATGCACTTCTATAGGCATTATGAATCAATGCGTCTTAAAATAGCAGTCTATACTTGCTTGTATACCATAAGTGCATTGATGTTGATAGACATGAAACAAATTGGAACGATTAATTTAACTGCATGTATGTTTGCATAGTACGTTTTTGTAAGGGATAAAATGAAATTGAAATATGGAGGCCACTGACTGAGGAAATAAAAGTGATGCCTCAATAATAGTACACTGACCCTCTTTTTATTCCTCTGCAATTGCCACATTGCTGATCTTGGATTTCCTTTCTTGCTGCCTCACCATCATCATATACAATATTAACATTGATTGTTTTTCTTCCGTGACCAAAATACATCCTCGTAATATTACTTGACCTTCCCGTTTGACACAAGTATATTTGTTTTGCTCTGCAGCTGTCTTCCGTCTCTCAGAGAGCTTGCCAATAACCACAGCCTGGACAACCTTGATTGCATTGGGGGTACAGGCTCACCTGTGCCACACTGGGATGATGATAACTTCAGCCATGCCTGCAGCACTTTGGGCAGACGTAGCTATATGGGACAGGTCAGTGCTTCAAAATGATTGTCGGCTGTTGCATTTGATGTGCTGCTGCAATTTATTTTTCGCTGCTTTGCTTAGCAGATATTTTTTCTTACTTAATAAAAAGTACCAGATGAATATTTCATGAAGTTATCTCCAAGCAGACTTTCCCACTCTAAATGAAGTGATATGTAAAGATGCTCTAAGCGCCTCTCTTACGTCTTTTATCCGCTCTTAATTCTGCAGTTTCACATATACAGTATAAGGCAAAAATTGTACAATTTTGAATATAAAAAGAATTAATATGAGCTCAATTAGATAGAGGTTGCTCTATCATTTTCAATGTCTGCTGGTCATAATATTACCTAAATAATTAAATGAGTGGTATATGTTGATATTAGGGGTGTCAAAATTAGTAAATTAATTTAAAGTTACTTTAGCGCCACTATTCTTTTTAACGCGCAATTAATGACCGCCCCCTACTTGGAAAGCCTGTACTGGGGGAATTCCAGTCGCAACGCAGCAGACATGTCCACGTCAAAATTTTGCAGTAATAAATTCAATAATAATGCATATATTTGTGGAAAGAGGCGTCAAGTTGTATTTTACAATTTTAAAAATGTGCAGAATTTCACAAGTTACTTTATGTTAAAGATTAGATAGTTCTTATTAAAAACAAAAATGCACTGAGTTGTCACCAACTTCTTACAAATGCAATTATCCCATCTAGTGGCAGAAATATGACCTATATGATCAACATCACACTCGTTTTTTTTACCGTACAGTACATATTTTTAATTTTAACTCAACTTTATGAATTATTATGAAATTAAAGTATCAATGACTGAAAGATGCAGCCATATTTCTATTAGTTTACTTTTTCCACTTTTATGTTAACAAGAGTATGAAAACTTAGGAAAAAATATTTTATAGTAAATTTTATTGTACAATTAGAACAGATATAAAATTTGCGATTAATCGTGAGTTAACTTGAAGTTATGCGATAATTATGATTAGAAAATTTAATTTCCTGACACCCCTAGTTAATATCAAGGTATTTATGACAAAGGCAGAAGGCCAGACTAAAACATAAATACAATTCTAAACATTTTCACATCCATGGTTATAATAAACACCAATCTCTTTCATTTTTTTCTCCGCAGCTCCGGGACCTGGACATGAGTCATCATTACGAGGACCGTAGCTCCGACTCCACGTACCGAGATTCCCGTTCCCATTCTCAGGACAACCCAGAGCCTCCAGACTTGCCCATGCCCACTTGCTTCCGCTCGCGCAGCCACAGCTACCTGAGAGCCATCCAGGCGGGCTGCTCTCAAGATGACGACGTGGCTTCCATAGACTCAGGCTCACTCCCACCAACTGACACCACGGTTCGCACCTACGGCACCAGCACTGGTGAGTCACTGATTGGAAAAACATGGTCTATACATGTGTTGAAAGGGAATACATGTATTCTAATAGCCCCATCAGAAAAGGAAGAAAGACGAGAAGAGCTTTATTTTAACTGATGACATAATCTTTTGAGATAACCAAATGGAACACCGGTCCAGTAAAATGCACACATACATACACACCAGAGTTTTAGCTCAAATGCAGCCTCTTTTGCCCATACTAGACGGCCTTTCTACACAGTGGAAGACATGGAAAGAACAGTTTGGCTCTTACCTGATAGCCACTGGCTTGGACAAAGCTCCAAAGGAGAAACAACTTGCAATTTTTCTGCAACGTTTGGGGACAGACAGACCACGCATCATACCCTCACACACAGGTAACAATGCCAAGCCAGTTCCTCCACCCATCTTCAGCCCAGTTACCGCTTACTCTATTGGGCCAGTTGGTTGGTGATGAGCTGTTGTTCACAGCATCACACTCATGCTCTTGCTATGGTTCATAGTCACATTGTTAGTGACTTGTTGGGATTTCCATGCTCTTGTAGTCACCTCCAAATAATATGGACCATTCAGCAGTAGGTATCCGTAAATGCGTTCACTGTTGTACATTATTTTACACATAATACAAAATATACTTTTGCTTAACCTGCACTGCACTCTTGTGGACCTGTTTTTTTTTTGTGTGTGTTTGTTTTTACAAAAGTACAAAAGCTCCCATAATATTGGAACTCTAGATCTAGAAGAAAAGATTGTATTGTATAAATGTAGTTTTATCAATCCCAGTAGTGCTCCAGAAATCCACATGAAGTATTCAATATATAGGTGAATTATAGGTAGCCCTATTGTGAACAAAGCCAAATGTGCATTGTCGAAGTTGCAGGGTGAGAAATTTTTCCAAAGGGCTCCTCTTAAGCCTAGCATCATATTTAAACATACCTACTGTACTCTTAAATGTCTTAGGATTTTTTTTAAGAAAAAAAAAATCAAGCTAAATAGTCATAACCTGTGTAGTAAGTGGAAATTTAACCTATTTAAATTTAATTGAATTAAATAAAATATTTGTCCGCCATCGCTAGCTAGAAAAGCTTGCAGGGGTGTCAATTTTATGAAACATCACAATCACATCACAAATTTTAATTAGTCCAAACCTAAAGAAGAGAGAAGTAAATGATTTTGGATGGATGGATGGATTCTTTATTGGGCTGCTGATCGCCTCTTGTTAAATGATATAGCATAATATTAATAATTTTTGGCATATTATTCTGTGCACCCCAAGCTATGGCTCCGCCACCCCTGGAAATTTGGGGAACCACTGGGCTGTATAAACAATTTAACATTAACAAAATAAAAATCCATCCTCCGGCGGGATCCCAAGGCGCTCCAAGGCCAGCCGAGAGACATAGTCTCTCAAGCGTGTCCTGGGTGGTCCCTGGGGCGTCCCGCCGAGGGAACATGCCCGGAACACCTCTCCAGGGAGGCGTCCAGGAGGCATCCGATCAAGATGCTGGAGCCACCTCAACTGGCTCTTCTCAACGTGGAGGAGTAGCAGCTTGACCCTGAGTCCCTCCCGGATGACCGAGCTTCTCACCCTACTTCTGATTATATTTATATCCTTTGAATAGTTTTTTGGATACCAGATCACACACATGTAGTATTGCAAGGGTAGAATGTTAAATGTTTGGGGACATGCAAAAAGACCTCTAAATTGAACTTGAGGTGTAAAAAAATCTGAGGGATGGTCCTCAAGGACAACAGTAGCCAGGAAGCAGACCAGCATCCACTATCTTTTGGCCAGCCCCCCCACCGTATTTAGACATGATCCTTGTCTTCCTATTTAAAGTAAAATATAAAATAAAATAATAGTAATAATATTTTAACCAGCGCCTCTGTATAATTCATTGCTGTACACTAGAAAGATATATAGTCACATTAATAAATGTTTGAATTTCCAATGCAAATAAACGACTGTATTACATTTATTGGATATGTTGTGCATTAAACCCCGATTAATGTTGTGGCTGTTGAGTGTATTTGGCTAGTGTGACACGCAGCTTAGTTTTGACTGCAGTGTTTGCTGACGTGATTATTAGCATCCACATGGTGGCGCGCTCCACTACACGTCACACTATTAATTTTATTGCAGTTGTTGCTTTCATACATTTCGGAATTGTTATTACTATATTAAAATCGTTTATGAGTATTTTCATTGATATTAGATTTTTGTGCAACAATACTAATCTATTTTTTCAGCTTTCAGTGCAGTGTTTATGGACATATTGCTCATTGAAAGATCTAAAAATAAAATAAAATACAAATTAAATTAAATAAATGCCATCCTGAGCCACATGAATTTCTGGTCTCCGTGGTAAACATGAACGCACCATTTGCAATGCCACCACGCCCCCTCAAACAAAATGCACACAAAACTGGATGTTGTCTGTCACTCTTGTCACAAATTGTCTCTGACGTATTTCTGAAGACAGTATAGAACCCTTCGGCTTTGCTTGTGTCCGGTAAAAAGGTAAGAATTGTAGTGTCAAAAGTTCGTTTCATAGAGGCTCTATTTAACGTGATTTGCGATTAAAACCAATACGCCACCTTGATATGTTTACCTGATCCGTATACAGTAGCTGACATGAGCAATATAAGACATTGTAGATCACCTCTTAGCTTTTTTTTTTTTTTTTTAAGGAAGGAAAAATACTATTTGGTCTTTTAAAATTATGTATTTTGGATAGAACATTTTTATTTAACAAAGTTTTTAATTACTCCAACTATGCTAATTTTTCCCCGTTGCATTTTATAGTACTGTATTGTCTGTTGAGTCAAACTGTCCCTGGGCAAAACATGTGGTTCCTACCTTGAGTCTACAGTATGTCAGTATTTTTTTTAAACTGTACTTGCTTGTTTGTTGATGTATGTGATTCATCACAATATTGTGGATTATTCTATTATCTGATGAGGTGATCATGTTGGTGACAATGGGGATTGTCATGCTTTCTGGCAAGATTAGGATTGTTTTGTGGCTGTGATTGGATTAAACAATACAAACGTGCAGACAACTTGGCAAGCAATGCTAAACCGTTAAATAGAGCGACACAATCAACCTTTTGTGTTTCATTGTTCCCGCATCTTGTCTGACACCAACTAACATAAGGACAACACTTTTGTCACATAATAGCGCTGACATCATTTCATGTAAATGGTCAACCCCCAGCCCCCTATTTAGGGTTTTAGGGCATGCTGTCCGATTTTTGTGCCGCAAACAAGTGGGGCGTAGATGTATCAGAATCACTGTCTGGCTAGAGTGTTTTATTATTGAAGCAAATTACATTATTGGGTAATGGCATCCATAAATGCATCAGGTGAGGAGTTTCTTTACTTATGGGACTAATAATGTATACTTTATCTGTCTGTGTACAGTAAGTGTAGTATTTGTAACTGCTAAATATCGACAACATTTTCAAAAAAATAACCAATCACTGTATTAAAATACAAAGTAAAGCAAAAAAAAGCAACTAGTTCCTGCTGAGCTGAATTCATTCCCAACCAACAGTTGTTAAACGAGTAAAAAGGTCCGTAAATATCAGTTGAGGAGTTGTTGGAAATATTTAAGATGCTCAAGCTTCTTCCTGCTAATTGTCTTCTACCCATGAAAATCGCATTTTGAGCAAGACAAACAGCACTACTGTCCAGTCAGCTTGACAGCACTGCTCAGTGCTCACCACAGATTCCACTCAGAACATTTTGGCACAAAGCACCTGTTTGTTTGGATTGCTGGATTCCCTTTTTAGGAATCTCACTCATTTAGCCTTTAGTCCATTTTTTTCACTTTATTTTGTTGTTGTGATGTTAATATTTTGTATAGCTTTGCCAATATTGTGAATGGTCGTCACTGGAACAAACATTTCTGTTTTATTTGCACAGCTGTTGAGGTTGTACTCGCTAAGAGATACAAGACAGTGTATGAATTGAAGCCAACGTTTTCACTTTTTACAGGCGCGAGTTTGTTTGTTTTTTCTTCTTTGTAACCGATTTGCAACGCCATGGAACTTTGCCTTGGCTCATTAGCCTCTTGGCTGATCTGTGGAGGGAACAAACTTCAATATCTTGCCTTTTTAATGGACCTGTTTTATCATGTAGTATATGTGTTTGTGTGGTAGTGCCCAGAACAAAGTGATTATGTTATAGAGGTGGGAGGGGGGTTACGTACCTTCTGGTTTAAGGGTGTGCAGAGTGAAGATGGCATCATATGGCACATGTTGAGCTTTAGGGTAGGTATCCAGATGCATGGGCATACAGATGTGCACGCACACACATAATCCTCCTCAAACTGAGTTAATCTGGTAATATATTTTCCAAGAGTCTGCATGGTGTACTGTACATTCTGACATCAGAGTGTGTACATGGCTCAGGCATCATGACATCAGCTGTGGAAAGTTGAGCTACTCCCACGTCATGGCGCAACTCCTCTGGGCATCATTAATCTGCTCAATATGACACTGGAATGGAAAAAGCATACTAAACAGAATTTTTCTTCCCAACAATTGACGTTCAATGACATACTTTTCCACATTGTTGTTTCGCCAAGGGCAATACAGTTTATCAGATTGCCACAACCAAATAATCCCGGGCATTCAAATCCCTGGTTTACACACACACACACACAGACACACACACACACACACACTGCGATATTATGATGACGCTATTGAGTGGATTAGGCACAACAACCCTTTTGTTTGGGTCTTTTTGAAACGGCTCGTGCATTGCGAGCCTTTTTAAAAGGCCACGAGGTCTTGATGATTTTTCAAAGGTTTAACCGTTTTCACTAACCCCTTGCACAACCATGAGGCAGATAAACTATATGGATATTATCAAATTCTCCAATAGGGAATTCTGCCTTAAGCCTTTCCTTTCAAAGATGTTTTGGACAACACTTGTCATCCAATATTTTAGTTAGGCTTGAAGTAGGTCAAGAATATTCTTCTTTTGGATATATGGATTTATTTACATCCCGCAGACTCAAAGGTTTTCCCAGAAAAGAGAAGCTGTTGGACTACGTTCTTCCATATTCCTTTAGCTGTAAAGATGAGGGTGTTGCAAACCCTTTCGTCCTAATAAAAAATGTGATCAAAAAGTCTCCGCTAGACGTTATATTGATCTCATAGGCTAGATTGAATTGGCAGATATTATTCATTTAATGTAAAATTGTGATTGTTAAACTCAAAGGTAATAAGGTAAAATGTTAAACTTTGGGGAATCATTCCAAAAACAAATTTTTGGTGCAAATACAAAACTGATCATCACCAAAAGAACACCATACTTACAGTGAAGCATGACAGTGGCAGCATCAATTATTTTTTTGTTTTTTTAATCTTGGTCTTTTTTTCTTCTTCTTTTTACATGAAAATGTTTTATTTGAACAGGGGGTTCATATCCAACGTATAGAAAGTTAGTAGCCACCAGACAGGCATGTACTTTATGGAGATTTAACAAATTAAGAATTTCCAAAATGTCTTTTATCTGGTATAGTACTATATAGTGTATATAGTACTATATACTAATACTGTTTGGCTTTAGCCACAGGTGCTTCTACTCAGGTAAACGAGCTGGAGCTCACACACATGGACCTAGTTTACCTGCCGATTGAGTAGAAGCACCTGTGGCTAAAGCCCAACTGTGGCAGGGTTTTTACTTTTTGGATTAGTGTGTATTCACAAAATAAAGGCACTTAAAAATATAACCTTGAACATGTTTTGACATTTAAAATATAAACAGGCTCATCATCTATCAAAGAACAGAAGCAGTGTTAAAACTCTCTGTAGAACGCCTGCCTGTGTGCTGTTTTCATGCTTCCATGACTCTGTGGTGTCACAAAGATTCAGTTGGAAGGCTTGCATGGCAGCTGTAGCATTCCTAATGTTACTGTCAAACTCCCCGTTTGGCTTTAGCTGAAAAGTGCAGCATCAGAGAGTCTTTGAATGTAAAATGATGCTGTAGTGTATTAGGTGGTGTCTCATAATTAGACAGCGTCAATATAACAAGTTCTTGTTACTCTCATTTGTTCCCATTGGCCAGATAGACCAGCATGTAATAAAATGCAATTTGATCTTTCTAATAAAATGTCTGTTTTGATTGACACTGTCACACAGTAAATATTTGAACAACATGTCAAATAATATGGTCGTGGTTTCCAATGTAATAGAACTGCAAAGAGAGAGTAAGAATATTTTTGCTCATATTGTGTACCTAGATATGGTAAACAAAACAATCATGGTAATGGTTAAAAGGCAGAGGAATATATGGAAAATGTTTAATTTACTGTTTTATACCACACTAAAAGCATTTTTTAACTGCTAACTATTGAAGTAAGCTCTGAATGAAGTTGAAGTGCACACAATGAGGAGTGTGATCCATTACGCAGTCATGTGATGTTGAAACTTGGAGATGCGGTGATCTAGCTTGAAAGTTTTAGTTGCTGCCTGTTACTGGATTTAATTTGCTACTTTTGCTTTACTGGCTCTCCAAGAAATTACATGTGCTTAGTGTTTTTTATTTAATTTTATTTTTTAATTATTTACATCACCAACTACAAACTTTTCAAAAATGTTGTTCAATGAAGCATGCTGAATTCTAAACTGCTAAGTGGGAAATCTCCCATTTTGGGCTTCCAACAGGTCTGACTTTAAACTGTTTACTAAGTGTTCATTGTGAAAAGAAGTGAGTATTCATTTCTGTCTGGCAACAAACTTATACTTCATCTTTTGCAGCCATTTTGCCATTACTTTATGTGGAGTGGATATAATGATACTGTATATCCAATTTCACTGATTTAAACAGGTTGTGATGGGTGGGAATTTTTGACTGTCTCACGATTCTATTCAGATTTTTGGGTCTGCCATTTGATTCAGAATCAATTTTTGATTCAGAATGATTTTTGATTCAAAATGATTTGATTGTGAATGATTTCTACTTTAATTTATAGATGTGCAAAGAATCCTCATGATCTACTCCAGTCTGACTCGCTCTAGCTAATTAGCGCGTTAGTTGCGGCACTTTAATCACTCAAAAGAACGGCTATTCATACAAAACACTGGAATGTATACAGAGAAGCATCTTAACATTACTCAAATACTCACCGGCATATGCTCTTCCTGTGTTGCAAAACAACGCTTTTTTGAAATAACTTGGTCGTGACTTTTTCCTTCTACTCTCTAATGTGGCTACAACTTAACAGTGTATCAGAATGTGTAGAACCACACTGCCCCTAAGTGGCCAAATTGTGTAGTACATGAACAGCGCTCTCAATAATTTTGATTTTAATAAAATTGATTTTGGGACATTTAAAATTGATTTGAATCGTACTAAATGATAATTGCGATTCTTATGAGAATCGCTTTTTTTTGGCATGCACACCCCTAATAAGTAGAGCTTTATGACCAAGAATTACTCATACAGTTATATTTTGTTGTTCTTTTTGTTGTTGACTTTTACATTGGCAATGGCACTTGCCATAATTGTGTTGTGTCAGATTTATGTTTGGGGACATTTGGAAAATTTATTAGTAGGAAGTTAGGAACTCTGGCAATGTACTTTTTCTAGTCAGTATTTTGAAAGACTTCACAGTTTTCTAGTATTCAGCATTAATCACTGTTGCAGTCTTTCAAATGTTTTCTATTTGGATATTTATTGCCTAATCTCCCTTTGAGCTGCTTGTTTATTTCTTCCTTTTATAATAACTGCATTTGAAAGTGTCGCACATTCGTCAAATGCGATGAACTGTCTGATGTGTCTTGTTGTAATGCGATTGACTTTTGTTTCCCTTGCAGTCTCCTGCATCACCACTTCTAAGAAGGCCGCTCCGCCGCCCGTGCCACCACGCACCACCTCCAAACCCTTCATCTCTGTGACGGTGCAGAGTAGCACCGAATCTGCCCAAGACAATTACCTGGAGCATCAGGACCAAAGGTCAGAGGTCAACAGCCAGTCTAGCCACGCACACAGCAACTCATCCGACAGCCTTGACAGCACTCGCGCCAACAGCCTGGCCCGGGGAATACCTCGCCCTCCGCACATCATCCCCACGCCCATCGCCATCCCCAGAGAGCCGCTCATCCCCACCACAGCCAACGCTTCCACGGAAACAAGCGACTCAAGTTTAGTGCTGCATGAGTCGATGAAGTCGGGACTGAGTAACTCTGCTGACGAGGCTCTTGTTGTCCCAGTGCCCCGACGGAAACTCTCTTCAATCGGCATCCAGGTAGATTACATTTTTGGGCATCTCAGCATGCCAAGCTTCAACCTATATTAATATTCATTCCAAGTTGTGTACTTGAATGTCTCTGTGTGACACTTTATGACACAAATTGTGCTGGGTAGACTGTATCTGTTTTATTAAACTCACCAATTTTTCTGTAGAACCTAACAACTATCTGCTGGGAAAAAAAAATACCGCTTTGTGCAACACCTTAAGATGCCACCTAAATCCTGTTGTTTCCAAGGTGCCATGTTAGAGGTGGGCTCTAATTTTGGTCACTAACTGATAGCTGCTCTGACAGCGGACAGCAGCAGATTCCGCTAGAGGTATGACAGGCAGGCCTTTTTGGGTTGACAGCAAAGAATTGAAGTTGGTAAACGTCCCAAGATGATACAGAATCACTAATGGCAATGGGGGAAGTTAAATGCCAACCGCTAGCTGCTTAAAGTAAGTTACAATAAGTGCCAAAATAAAGAGAAGTCCTTTTTGAAATATTATATGTATTACAATATTTTTTTAAATGGGCAAAATGAGTATCTCTGTCAAAAAACGTCATGAAATGTTGTATAGGAAAGTAGTAGAAACTAGAAAAGTAGAAAATTCCCATTAATATCATGCAAATTTAGGGAAAATGCTGTGTTGGAATATATATAAGTCTTTCTTTAAAATTATTTCATTGTTTTTTGTGGGGGGAAATTGAATGTATCAAATGTACTAGTGCATGGTATTGGTTGCTACTCAAGAGTTGAGTATTCATACTATGGAGGACCAAAAATGCTAAAATAAGTAAATAAAAGTGAAAATAAAAATGGATAAAAAAAATATATAATTAAAAAATTAAATATAAAAAAATAAATATAAATGAAAATAAATAAATACAAGTAAAAATAAAAACAAAAATAAAAAACGGGATTCAAAAAATAAATAAATGTAGAAATAAATACAAAAATAAATATATATTAAAAAAATGTAAATCAATAAATAAAAATGCTCTGCTCTCACATTTATTTATTTCATGCTGCAGACTCTGTCAGCCTGAAATGAGTCATGAAATGTTATTCAAATGAGGGGGCGGTCCTAAATGTGTCTTGGGTTGAGCTATCTGCCTATTGAGAACTTGTGTAGTTGCCGAGCAACTTAAGTCACAAGTTGTGATGAAGGTGGACAAGATTGCTCGAGCTTTCCATGCAAGCCATCAAAAGGCAGTTGTTTGTGCAACGGCGGATTCCAACCCAAGACATGATTAGGACCTATCGAGGTAAATATGGTGCAAAACTAACTTGTAAAAAAAAAATTGTACCTGTAGAAAAAGTCTAAATTTGTATCTGTAAAAGTCGTGATTTGTACCTGTAAAAAAAAAAAAATGTGTACCTGTACAAAAAAACATTTGTACCTGTACAAAAGTGTAAATTTGTATCTGTAAAAGTTGTGATTTGTACCTGTAGAAATGACAACTTGTAGTCAAAGAAGTCGCCACTAGGAATCACAAGTGTTTTTTCTGTTGCTGTCCAGTCACGTGACTTTTCCACCAAATATCTCGCTACAAATGGTGCAAAACTGATTTGTACTTGTGGAGCACCGTGATTTGTACTCGTAGAAGAAGAGGGCGGTCTCTGGAGGATTTGGGCGGGCTAAAGCTCAACCTCATTGGTTGAGCGAACGACAGTGGGTTGAACTCAAATGACGCCACTTTTTTATCATTAATATGCACAAATCCGAAATTCCAAAACAAACAGAGTAGCCACACCAGTTTACGCGTCATTTTGGAAGAAGAGGACGTCCCAGGTGTGAAAATTTCAACATGGTTCAATATACAATCACTGTGTGGAACAGCTTAAACGTTGGTTGACATGCAGAGCATTCAAAGTGGGCAGAAAGAAAGAAGTTTTAGTATGAAGGTAAGATTTATTGTACGATCATAGCTCGTAATCCGGTGCTAGCTAGCTCATCTCATGTTGTTAATTGTCACGAAAACTGAACACATTGAAGTCACAATTTTTATTTCAAGATTTGAAGCCTACCAGTGTAAACATACGATCAATAAATAGCTTGTACCTGTAAAAAAAAAAAATCTAAAAATACCTCATAAACTGCTGCTTAGTGCTTAGATGTGAAAATTACTATAGAGCTACAGAACCCTTTTGGATAATTTACAAGATAACCTAAACCTATAACCAAAAGTGGACAGTACTCAGCTACTTGTATTTGAGTAACATTATATTCAAGTATCTGTACTCTTACTATCATAATAAAATGAAAACAAAACGTTTTTACTGCGAGTGAATCTTTAAGCCGCTACAGGTATTTTAACTTCAACCCTTTATCCTCTGTATTTAATCATTTTATTTTAAATATTACCATTTCTTGATAAATGTCAGTATTTTTGCAATGTATGCTTTGCAAACAGTTAAAAAAAAAGGCTCTTACACTCTTAGTTTACTCATCACTCACAGTACTCAAATATTTGTACAAGTATTTTTTCTGCACTTTTAATTTCTACTTGAGGTAAATTTTTCTATGTAACATTACTCTTATTTAAATATTGGCTATTCTGCTTTTGAAATGCTACTCTATCTGTATCACTAATATGTGAGCAGTGTCACTGTCACCTAGCTACTTTAACAAAAGTAACTAGGTCAAATGTTAGTTTATTTATTTTTAATTAAATGAGAATCTCATGAATTTCAAAATATTGCTCAAAAGGTGGAGACTACTGCTGGAGACACTGCTGAAGCATCAGTGAAAAGGATGACCCACTCCATCAGCAAGCAGCCAAGAGACAGGAGATGACACCTGGGGGGTATTCCATCAAGCCGGATTAAGGAAAAGACTGTTTTATTTCGCAGATCTTCTGCTGATGTGAATGTAGCAGGCGGAGGTCCCCTGCCCCACCTGTGGCAGTGGCCTTAGTCTTTTTTTCTGGTGGTTACAATAATGGGCAACATATATTTACAGCTCAACACGTATTTAGTCTTATTTTTTGTAAATATTGTTATAGGCTACTTGCCAACTTGTTGCCATGATCGCTTTTGGCTACTGTTGAGATGTAACAGTGAAGAATGAATATGTAGGTCAATTCAAAGTGCTTTACATTAAATCAATAATTAATAACACTATTAATGTGACATACACATCTAACATAAAACAATTATAACTTATACATTTAGTCTGTTGGGTTGTTTTTTTGCCAATGATATTTCCCTCATCTTATTGATAGCAGCAGTATTGCCTTTTTTGGTGTGTCTTGAATTCCTCATACAGCTCCATCAATAACTTTTGTTCTGTTTGTGAGAAGAATACTGTTCTCGTTTTTGGGTGGATGCAGAAACGTCTCTTCTGGACATCAAATAAAACATTTCAAATGATGCACAATCTTGTTTATTGAATGATACATGTTGTTATTTGATCTGACTATTTCAAATAACTGTCAATATGGATTACATTGTACTCCTTTAACATTTCAAACTCAAAATTGGAAGAGATTTAGAAAGCATAATTTCTTCACTTTCCCAAAGGTGATTGCAGTGAATTCTCTTAGAACAGTAACCAGTGTATCAAGGATTCTCATTTGTTGGATTTCACAGCCACTTTGAAGCATTTTTGATGTCACACCATGTGCCACTATCTAGAGATGGATCAAGAAGTAGCTTTGATTGACTGCATGCTGGCATCTGTGCAAACAGAATGGTTGGGGCAGCATATTCATACACTAAAAAATAATCATAGCTTCCTAGCTGGGTCATTATCAAAACACAGCCACTGACATTATACGTAATCGGTTAAACTTTTAGCTTTATCTTGTTAGCCAGAAAAAAACGAAGATTTTGTCACATCTTAATATCAGAAATAGTGGTAATACTGATAGACCCAGACATTGTTCATAAACATTGCCATTTGCATTATTTTTATTTGGCTTCAGTGTTGAAGAGCAGAGTCTTTTTTTAAATTGACATTTACATCTATTTCTATATTTATTTTTGAATTTATTTTTATATTTTTATTTTTTGAGTCTCATTTTTTATTTTTGTACCGGTATTTATTTATATTTACTAATATATTTACAGTATATATTTTTGTTGTTGCTTTTATTTCCATTTATATTTATTTTTTTGTATTTAATTTTTGAATCATATTTTTATATGTTTTTACTTTTACTTTATTTATTTATTTAGACATTTATGATCCTCCATATGTACTGGTGTCAGTCTGGGAAAGTAGTAATTGTAATTTTTACGTGGGAAAATTGTGTCAGTGCTTGTTCCTTAGCCCCTGCTAACAGCAAGGGTTCATTATATGCATATTTGGCATTTCCTGCTCTCTGTGTCCTGAAACAACACTCTCTTCCTCCATTTCAGTGTCGGCACAGTAACAATACACAACCAGAATAACAATTGAACGTGACATTTTAAAAATAAAGCAATCACAACGTGTGCTTGAAATCACTTGTAATGGGCCACGATGCAAGTGTTTTTATTTGAGAGATCATAGAACAATTATTGAAATAATGATTTTATGTCATTTTCTGTTCTGAGGTTGACTGTATACAAGAAGTTCCACGAGAGGAGAGCCCGCCACTGGCCAAGTTTCAGTCCATTGGAGTACAGGTGGAGGACGGGTGGCAGTAAGTCCTCTTCCTGTCCTTGTAACAACGTGAGGAATTTATATTATAGCTGCACACACAAATCTGTCTGTTCTTGAGGCATATTCCTGGCATACGTATGGGTTGTTTATGTTTGTGATCAACAGTTACACCACAATATCATTATTTGCTATAGAATGATCAAATTCACCTCTCAATACATGAGTTTTCTACATTACATGGACTAAAGTATGGAGGCGCTCAAGCATTTACCCCTATAGGAAATACAGATGTAACATCTTCCATTAATCTGGGAAGATTGTGTGTTGGTGTGTGAGGATTTTTTTTTTTGTAGTCATCCAAAGAACAACATTTGTGAGCTCAATTATTGGACTATTTTTCTCATTTTCCACACCAAAAATGGTTTCCACCAAACAATTCACGCAATGCCGAATGCTTAGAATTTTCCAAAATGTCTTGGTAAAAATAAATAATCTAGAGTGAGAAGGAACTAAAGGTTCTAATCCAATCCTGTATTTATTAATTTATATTGTCTTAATACTTTTGTCCATATGGTGTTGAACAGACAGCATTTGACCATTTAGCTGAATTTTTCTAATTGAATGTCAGATGATGATGTCATATGGTTTAGATTTCTAATAATGCCTGAGCAATCATATTCTGCCCTACCATATTTCATTCGTCTTGCATGCTTTGTGTAGATTTTTTTTTTTACATCCTGACTTGCTGCTGCACAAAATATCATATAGTACTGGTATTCTTTGGCTTTGTCATCTGATACTTTGTTCTTGCCTAGTTTGTGTTTTGTCTTTAAAAAAAAATTACCCAGTGCCTGTTTTTCTTTGAACAATTCCCACAATGCGACCATTTTCCTGAAGCCATCGCACTTTTTGTCCTTGTTCTCACACTCATTGTTTCTCTTATTTTCATCATCTGACTGAATCATCACTGGATAGCTTTTCCTGGTTGATGACATAACGCATGCTGTTCCAGTTCAGAACTCATCGTTCATAGAAAGTGATCGCCTAAAGGCACAAGAGTGACAATTTCAGAATAATTTGTGTACTGATATTTTTTGTTCTATAATTTCCTATTGTCACCGTGTTTGTTTCAGGCCCGGCCACCCTTATAGCATGGCCTCCAAACAAGACATTGACTCAGATAAGCAGGACATCTCCATCTTTCCCCACATTAGTCAGGCCAAACCCACTGAAAAGAAAGTCATGGTCAGTAGTGGTAGCCAATCGTTGAGCTCCCCTCCTGAACAGGACTCCTTAGACAACGGCGACACGACTGGTGATGCTTCCTCCCCTCCACCTCCCAGGCAGTTCCTCAACCGCTCCACTACACGAAGTAGCTCTTCTTCTTTCTCAGAAAGTCTCGACCCGGCCCTGGATCCCTCATCATTACCGCCCCCAGATCCCTGGTTAGAGAGCGGGAATGGGAGTAGCAGCGTTGCGCCCCAGAGTGTTAGTGGAGTGGGCACACTGTGCCGAAGAGACGGCCACTGGTTCCTGAAGCTACTGCAGGCTGAAACGGGACGCATGGAAGGGTGGTGCCAGCAGATGGATCAGGATACCAACGATAACCATCTCTCAGAGGAGGGTGAGGTTGCATGCCTTCATTTGCATGGCCCCATTTGGGTGCTTTACGGTCACAACATCATTTGTGCTGTTCAACGTTCACCTCATCACACTTCCATTCTTGGTGCTGAACAAAGCTCTGAAAATATTTTTTAAACTTAAATTACCTTCATGGACACTTCAACTAATGTAAGTCATGCCACACGCCAGTTAGCCTGCATCAAAAGTTTGTTTAAAGTTCATATTCAAGTTCTATTACGGAAGTGTTGAACTGTCAATGTGGAGTAAACGTTTTTGACTGGCAAATATGTTTGCAAATATTTTTAAACATATTTGTTTAACTATGTTTGAACATATTTGCCAGTCAAATATATTTACTCCACAATGACAATTCAACGCTTCCGTTATAGAGCTTGAATATGAACCTTAAGTTTTCTCATAATGGCACGGGATATTGACTTGTGCATGCGCGAGTAAAAAAATAAAAAATAAATTTAAAAAAAGCTTTTTTTTGGCATACATTAAACCAATATGTAAAGAAAATTGCAGTGCATGATTTCCGTTCAGCATTTTTTTTTTCCCCCATTGTAATGGGGTATTGACTTGCACGTGCACACCCAATGGCATTATGGGAAAAAAATGCTGAATAGAAATCATGAACTAAAGTCATAATCATTAAAAAAAAAATGCAAATCAATACCCTGTGGCATTATGGGGGAAAATTATATATTTTTAGCATTTAGCCTAAAAGTACATTTGAACGTAGAGTATAACGTTTGCCGTCGAAAATGTTCCAATGTTCCACAATGGTAGTTGCACGCTATGTGCTCTATAAATATGTAGTGTCTTTGTGTTAATTCCTTGGGACACAATATGATAATAATAATAAAACAATAATAATAATCCATTCATTTATTGTTCATTTTCAAACAAAAAATACATTGGCTATTATACTGCAACTCTATCCAACACGAGGGCGGTGTTATGGTTTAGTGGGTCATGAATAAAACAAAACCGGGAGTTCAGTTTCTGTTGAACCTCATCTCATGGGTCACAGCTCAGTTCTCTGGTTCTGCCTTAGACGGTACAATCGTGCTATCAGACATCCACAGCATGGAGGGGATGAAGCTGTAATACCTGCGGCTAGCACATACAAGCACGTCTGTAATCCTCAGAATTACACAAATCTACTCGGGAACTGATTAAGGCTCCAGATTAAATTAGCGCGTCAGCCTGACAAACCCCCTCCCTCCCCAAAAGTGGGCATGTACACGCATTTAAAATGTGAAGTTAAGTCTGTTATCATAACTTTGTAATCCAGATCCAGTTATCAGTTCAGGGTCAGAAGTCTTGTTTGTCCTAGTTTTGAGTTGACACAACACCCAACATTGGCCAGTGGCTTGAGTATCTACTGTATATAAGCTTAGATTACTTCAAAGAGGATAAACATTGCCCAAATACGATTAAATTCTCCCCACTCCATGCATCAAAGGGGTCA
This sequence comes from Vanacampus margaritifer, assembly GCF_051991255.1. Taxonomy (NCBI): domain Eukaryota; kingdom Metazoa; phylum Chordata; class Actinopteri; order Syngnathiformes; family Syngnathidae; genus Vanacampus; species Vanacampus margaritifer. Next base: position 23,160,606 of record NC_135439.1, on the reverse strand, counting down.
CTTGAGCAGTGCATTGCACATACACACCTCAGTATTTACAAACCAGCTCTGATGATGGTTACTGGACTTTCAATGTTTATTGTGTCTACAGTGTGTAATTCATGAAGCATCTCAAATGTACACTTACATGTATGTGTTTGTCTTCTATATGTTTGGCTGTGTAGTGTTGGGTAAGGTCTGCAGCGCAGTGGGAAGTGCCCAGCTCTTAATGTCCCAGAAGTTCCAGCAGTTCCGGGGACTGTGTGAACAAAACTTGGTGGGTTTCTCTATCACTAGCCATTTATTTTCACAAGGAAGTCAGAAATCAGATAAATAATTTTCATCCCATGCACAGATGTAAACTTGCCTTAGTTTGTAGATTGGCAGTACTCCAAAAATAAAAATAAAGCAAGCAAAGTTCTGCCAAATGAAAACCTTGTAAAATGTACTTAGACAGTCTTTAATAAGACTTGTATTGACATTTCGGCCCAATATTTAACATTAATATGGACCCAGATGTACGATTTCAATTTTACTAGCATACACAAAAAATAAAAATAAAATACATCACTGGGCCCAAGTAAAATTTGAATGTTAGGTCGTTTCATGCAGGCTGCTATAAAATGATTTCACTCTGTGGGCGGGGTTATTGGTGGTCCACCAACGCCAAATAAAAGGAGCTTATAATAAGCCATTAAGCCATTCTTTTCAATTGCCGTGTCCTGCATTGTGGAAAATGAAGCCAACTGCAACACAAAACACTTAAACCTAATAGCATCCCGCATTAACCGTCAACATCACAGCAAGAAGGTAAGCTTCTGTACGTTGCATTTCCATCCTCAGTGCTTCTGTGGTTTCACTTCCACAGTCCAAAATACGAAGTGTACTTTGATAGGGAGGGATGACTACACAGTATAGACAATGGATGGGTGAAATACTGTATGTAACCCAGCAGACCAGATGAGCATGATTTAATGGATATCTTCAACCATAATAACCTAAACCATTTCATACAAACCCTTAACCCACATTAAGCTCACGAGAGCTGTGAGGAAGGAAGGAGGGAGGGAGGGAGGAAGTGGGTTAGGGAGGAAGGAAGGAAGGAAAAATGCTGGGATCCATTTTCAGCAAGCTATAGCATGGCTCCCTCTAGTGGCAATAATGTAAGTGCCTTGTCTGAGTCTGTAAATCAACATGGGGTGTATTCATCTATATTTGCATATAATGTAAATAAATAAACATCTGTTATTGTTTTATTTTACCTTGAACAGACAAAATAGGGATAGAATATAAAATATGATGCCTTGATTCACCCCACAATTGGATTTTTCTTTACAACGGTGGATAGCAGCTACACACAAGAATGCAAAAAAAAAAAAGTGCACACATATTTACATATAGAGTAACCGTAAAAGTGAAATGACAGCTAAGCACAAGTAAATAAATATGCTACTTTTTTTTAACACTAACCTGCTACACATTGCATATCTACTTCATGCAACTCCTCCTTATTTTTTATTCATTCCATTTCGGTCTCCCTCTTTTGGCCAGAATGTGAACGCCAATCCGCGGCCCACACCGCAGGACCTGGCTGGTTTCTGGGACCTGCTGCAGCTCTCCATCGAGGACATCAGCCTCAAATTTGATGAGCTCTACCATCTCAAGTCTAATGACTGGCAGCCTGTGCCGCCTGCGGCTGACCAGTCGCCCCCTGAGCGGAAGGTACTTCCCACCCCTGCTGCCCAGTGCCCTGGCTGGGGTAGGAAAGCCGCCGAAACCGGCCTCTCTCCTCCCACCACCACCGCCATTTCGCCCACGTTTTTTTTTAACTCCTCTTTGATTCCACATCACTATGTGGGATTTACTATATCGATCCAACAGAAAGGGCCAGTGAGATCCCTTTTGGCATGCATGTAGCAATTTATCTCAAAGAGGGCAGTCGTTGGTGTGTCTTGATTTTTGTAGCCCTGCTTTGAGCATGCATGCATGTGTTGTGGTTGTCGTAGAGAATGGCTGAGATGTACTGACTCAGGTGAAAGGGGTGCACTCTTGCTCTTGCTCCTTCTGTCAAATATTTGTGCTTGTGTCTATGTTGCCGTTTGTAACAATCTGCTTCGTCTGGTGTGTGGTTTTGTTAGGAACGAGCATGCTAAGCCTACGCTACACCACTAATTTCACTAATTTGATTGATCGATTGTGTGTTAATTTTGGACATGCAGTACCAAAAAAATTACAAAGAAGGTTAAAATAATGTTAAAATAATTGTTGCCAATGTGAGTATTCAACTCTTGGGTATTCACCAATACAAAGTACCAATACTACGGAAGAGGATTAGGGCCAGTGAAGAGAGAAAAAAAAAGGTTGGCAGGATTCTGACTTTATCTGGGAATAAAGTCAGAATCCTGCCAACCTTTATTTTCTCTCTTCACTGGCCCTAATCCTCTTTCGTACAATACCTCTAGTACTTACTGATACATAAAATCCCCCCCAAAAAAACAATGGCAAATAATAAAAAATAAAAGACTGATGTATCTCAATTATAGCATTTTTCCTTAAAATTGCATGAAATTAATGGCAATTTTTTGTTCTTCTAATGCAGAAGTGGGCAATCTCGGTCCTCGAGGGCCGTAGTCTTGCAAGTTTTGGAGGTTTCTCACTTCCAACACGAGCTGGTTCCGATTAACATGATCGTTATCAGGCTTATGCAGAGCTTTCTGATGAGCTGATCATATATCAGCTGTGTTAGAGAAGGGCAACATGCAACACCTGCAGGACTCCGGCCCTCGATGACCAACTCTGTTCTAATGTCTTGTTCCTGATCGTAAAACAGCCACAAGAGGGCGGAGTTGTATCATCCCCACCACCTCGCCCCCACCCCCGTTGCAAGTACCAATACCTTGAAATAAAGCGGGTTATCAGCCCCATACCATACCTAGAATCGTATAGCTCATTCTCATTGTCATCCCAAACTGAAAGACTGGTGTACTTCCAGTCCCCCCCAAAAAAAGAGTAGAGGAAGTAAACATTTTAAGTTCAATCCTTTGCCAATACCAACAGACTACTACAGTACAGTGTTCCCTCACTTTTCACAGGCAGGTGAACTACTACTACTACTACTGTACTTGACAACAAGTAATTTACTTTGACAGTAGGTTGAGGAAGAAAGTTAGTAAATTAAAGTGCACATACAATATTGTGGCCTCCCCACTGTGCCCCACTTAATCGTATGTAGTTCGGATAAATAATTTCTGGTAAACACCGCACTCTAAATAGATGCCTCTTTTTTTTCCTCCTTAAAAAGAAAGTCAACCCAAATTAAATTTCTTGACAATAATATGTTCGATGCAGCCCCGCTAGTCTAAATATGGTATTCTGGTTAATACTGTGGTAGTGGAATATGAGTTAAGCAGCAAAAATCCAGCAGTTTTCATCAATATCAGAAGGCAGCCATTTTGCCACTTGCTGTTAAGTGAAAATTACATCACAGTTGCTCAGGTGTCAGGTAACAACCAATCACAGCTCAGCAACAGCAAGTCCCCGCCCCCTGATATGGATTAAAACAGCTGGATTTTGCTTGCAAATTCCACGGTTGACTTCCCCTTAAAGAAAAAAACAACACTGGGTGGCTACAGTATACAAAATGTGACGTGTGTTCCTCACAATAAATGCCTTACCCCTTGCACATGATACTGTAGCTGAATAAATAAATGCCCTTGCCCGCTATATATCAAAGTGAGATTCCCCAGGCTTGTGGCGCTTGTTGGAATATTCTGTAGATTTGTTATTAGGATAAAAATATAAGTCAATTAAAAATAATTAGTCAATTAAGAATATTTCAGAAGAATCTGGATTTCTTTAACTGCCCTTTCCTTTCGTTTTGCCTCTCTTTTATGTTGCCTTGCATTGTTTATGCATTGTGTTGTTGTGCTTGAGATCTCATGTCCATATCAGTTCGTTACCATTTGCGTCTAACAATCGTCACTGACTGGTTCTCTCCTGTTTTTGCCAATTGTCTAGACTTGTATCGTCTCTTTTTTTTTCTGTTGGTCACTTATGTCTTCCTAACATATATAAAAAAATGATCAGTCCAATTCCTTTCTGGCAAATCTGGTAGAAGCTCCCAAAGACGAAGAAGAGTTTGTTTTTGCCTTTGTGTCTTTTTTCTCATCACTCTCCCTCCTTTTCTGTCACGTGTCGTCGCTCAAATCTAGGACGAGGAGAAGGCACCCACTCCAGCGTCAAGGAAAGCCGCTAAAGGACGCCCGTCGCTGGGCTGTGAGAGGAGCACCGACTCCCCTTCCACCTCTTCTTCGGCTTCAGCGGAGAAGCAGAGGCAAGAGGCCCGCAGGCGTCTCTTGGCCGCAAAGAAGGCCGCCTCTTTCCGCCAGAACTCTGCCACCGAGAGCGCAGACAGCATTGAAATCTACGTTCCAGAAGCACAGACGCGCCTTTGAGAGAGAGAGAGAGAGAGAGAGAGAGAGAGAGAGAGAGAGAGAGAGAGAGAGAGAGAGAGAGAGAGAGAGAGAGAGAGAGAGAGAGAGAGAGAGAGAGAGAGAGAGAGAGAGAGAGAGAGAGAGAGAGAGAGAGAGAGAGAGAGAGAGAGAGAGAGAGAGAGAGAGAGAGAGAGAGAGAGAGAGGAATGTAAGGTCAGATCATAGGACCGATAAGTATCAATGAAAAATACCTGCAAAGGGGAGTGAGAGGAGAAACTTTTGCAATGCAAATGACAAGAGTGGGATCGAGTGGGGGGGAGGAGAGGCCAAATGCCCCCTTGACTGCACTGGGGGTCGACTTTGGGTATTTTAACTCACTTGTTTGTAGGCTGGTCCTGAAGGCATCAAAAACATAAATATTGAACTTTTGTGTATTTTACATGTTATGAAAGCTGCCAATGAAAAACCTCTGCAGATTAACTTTCTTTACTTTAATATTTATCATGAAAATAAATTAAGTTAACCGTATTCCTATTACATCCTCAAAGTATATTTGAAGACTGTTTAAAATGTTGTTCTATATTGGCTATAAGATCTATTTAGAGGACACAATTGAGCATTTTTGCTTTTCTGCTTTTCATAGTTGTGGTCCTCCCCAGACTGGCCATTTTGTAGCTTCGCACAACACCACCATCTTGTGGCCACCGCACACACTACACAAGACCAACTTGCTTGCGTCTGTCTTCCTTGTACTGGTTTGTTGACTTCACATTTGTTTTTAAAGGCTGAACTTAGTGTAGATGAGGTTCTGAATATTTTTCATATGTCATCTGATGAAAGCTAATTCAGAAGGGGTATTTATAGAGATCCTAGCATGTATGTATCTGTCAAAATGTTTAGTGTCAAAGAACAGTGGTCAAAATTTCAGTGAACACATTTCTCCATGCGACGAGAATGTCAAAACAGTACTTTCAGGTTTCAAACAATAAGAACAAATGCCACTTTTTTGGGTTGTTTTGTTTTGTTGTGATTTTTTTTCTTCCACTTCTCTGTTCATTGCTTCCCCCGAGTGTGTTCAAGGCTGTTAGAAACCAGGCTGAGTATGCAGGATAATACTCTTTTTGGTAACACAGACTTGTCTTTAGCAGTTATTTTTTATTCTTCTCATCTCCAAATTTAGTTTATTTTATTTTTGCTTCTTAACGCTCAAATCCACCGTATTTCTTTGCAACTTACCTGCACTCTTTTATTTAACTTATTCACTCACAGCGATTTTCACTGAAGCAACCCCCTTCGCTCCCGGCTATTTTACTAGATTTTGCCAGGCCCACAGATTATTGTGTTCTATTGTTATACAACATGGAAAGATTAGAGTCTCTTCTTTCACCAGAAAAAAAATTATATTTCTATCTGTTTCTGTTTTGCAGCAATTAGCATTAGAATATAGCTAAGATTCATCATTATTCACTAATCTGTATCAAACAGTGAGGAAAAAGAGTTTTTTGCAACATGGCCCGGATTTATCTCTTATACTCTGCTGCCACCTGCTGGCCGTTTTGTAATATTTTTTTCAACCATTCTCTTCAGTTCAGAGGCTTCATCAAAGCCTTCTGTATGTCTAGCATTAAAAAAAGTTTTTAAAAAACAACGTATAAATACATCTTTGGGAGCATGGTAATATTTAAAATAGAACATATTTATACATTTTTAGGAGCAAATGAGTTAAAGAAAGCCTATTTAATTAAAGCATGAAATGCATTAGCAGTTGTGTTTGCATCATTTCTTCAAAAATACACCCAGAGAGGAATTCCCCTCATTCCAATTCATCTCATGCGTTTAAATGTCAGCATTAGCAGCAGGTAGCTCTTGCCACTGGAAACAGATGGAATGGAATGAAACATGCTTAAAAAATTTATAAAACTAGCCGTTACCATCTGATAAATAAAACGTGTGTGTGTGTTTGTGTCAAATGTAAACTGAGTTTAACCTCACTTGTCTTTGCCTGACTAGAAGGCAAGCAAGATGGATATTCAATTCACATCAACGAATACACGTTGCACTTCATTCACTCCAAAATCAACTCGTCTTGTAACTACACATTAGACTTGAACTCATCAAGTACAGTGGCCAATCCATCATGTCAACCCGCCCCCCATCCCCCACTGTAAACAAACTGCAGTTGTTTACATGTCTTCCAATCCCGTTTTATCTCTGCAGATGGTAAACAAATTTCCCCTGGCTAATATGCTGTGTCACAGTTTCTTGATCAGCCCAAAACTGCAGCCCAAGGCTTTGACTTGGAAATGTCCCAATGAGCACCTTTCTTTCCGTAACTTGCTGAGAGCTTTCCATTGATAGCCGGCCTTTGTTTGCTGTTGGGTTTACCTGCTGGGGATGAGCAGGGTGTCAATTGCCTGTTCCTGGGTGAATGTCCTTTCCTTTTGACTGAGGCGAATAGCATCGTTATCACCTCCAGGTCTTTTGTTTGAGCTGAAATCTCTGTCGTCGACTTGATTTGATTTCTCACTAGTAGGGAACAGTTGTCTGACAGTTATTTAAATTGTGTCACACTTGTCACTTTTTATGTTCTATCCTGTATGAGGAAATACATCAGGAAAACCATGTGTGATAAATGGGCCAATGCGAAGGCGGTATGATGTACAATGAATCCAATATCTTCACTGTATGCATTTTCTGCCAGCTTGACCTAAACTTGGGCTTTGCTTTTTTTTTTTTTTTGCTTTTTTGGAACCTCCAAAGCACATCTGTCAGCATGAGTTAATGAAAGATTAACGCATAACATGATGACATAGAATGGGATAGTGTTGGACGTGTCATGATATTCTGATCTCATGCATTCCTACAAAGTCTCTAATTTCAATACACAAATTGGCCAACTGATATCACTCGGACACACCTATAGGTCTATTTCCTGAGTGGGCTTGTCTGACCTCCAAAACGACTGCACTTTGGGGTTTCTTCCTGTTGACGCTTTTAATATCGGGCCCGCCCCAAATAGGCTTGATTTAGGCCAAGGTTTGGAAAGGAGTATTTGATCGAGCCCACCAGGAGGTTCTAGAAACAAATCAAGCCCTAGGTGACCCACATATGCTCTCAACATATGATAACAAAGATGATTTATTATTGTATTATTAAATTCATCAATCCAGGATACCTCTGATTTAGGCAATTATGTACTTTTCTCTGACATTTAGAGTGGTGTCCTTACGTTGATTAAACTTTTTCATTTTGTAATTACATACATGCCATCTTGCCACCCGCTTGTATGGAGTAAGATATTCTGTATAGTTTACCTCAACCAATCACATAGTAATCCAAAGGTCTGACTTTCAAGTTCATTAGCATATTTGCTTTGTCCTACTGGGAAATGAATGAATGTGGAAGGGTGAGGGGCAGAACCTCTGCCTCACCACAAGAGATGATGTAGCAAAAACTTGTTTCATGAAGCAAGCACTTTTGAGAAAACTGATCTCTTATAATAATCTGTTGGATGTGTGTGAGGGTTTGATGTCCTATTAAAAAAAAAAACGTTTGTCACTAATGATACTCTAAAAGCATATGTGAGTATGGAAAACTTTATTTGATATTGAATTATTATTAGCATTCCCCTGCTTCTTTAAATACAACTGTACATAAGTTAGAGAAATGGATATCATTGTTTACAATTCTGTAGCTCTATTTATACAATTTCAAGGTTGTTCTGATGATACATGGAAAGGCATAAAGTTCAATAAAATGATGAATTACTTTCTCAAAAGTTCAATCATTGCTGTTTTTTTTGTGATGGGAGTTGCAAGTAAATTAGATTTCCACAGTATTGGGTGCTTGTCATGTAAAGGTACATGTGTTTCATTTATATATATATATATATATATATTGTCATCATCTTGAACCCAGCATTTATTGCATGTGCATTAACACATTTGTCTGCGCCAACATGTTGCATGAGTCTAGACGGCGATATAACAAGTACATTTGGCTCAGTGCTACGTCATGCCGCCAACAAACTGAATGTGTCATCTGCATAGCAAAAAAAGTGATTTTTACACGTAAACTGACTTTTTAAGGTTCAAATCTTCAATTTCAATCTCATGTGTTTTACATTTTGAATGGAATGGCCTTTCCGTCAGTTTGGATGACACAGAGCCTGGCTGTTGTCCAAACGAGCGCCGTGATTGGTTGACAACTGTCAAAGAGGCAAAAGAGAAGCTCGTGATTGGTCCACAGCCGTCGATAAGGCGGGACCATTCCAGTGGCGACTGTCAAGATTGGCAAAGAGCTGCGGTTGCTGCGTGCAGGTAAAGAACAAGCGACGCCAAAATAAAACATTTATCATCGGAAGCAAGCAAACAGTGGGATGGGAACTGGCCGTCCGCAGAAAGACCTTCGCGCGGAACAACCACAAAGGCGACGCGTTTAGTTTGTGGAAGACGGGAGGGGTGAAAAAGAAGCGTGTGGGAAGAAAGTGCTGTTGTGTCAACCGTCGTTTGTCTCGCGGTCACGCTTCCCCACAGCAGCAACTTGGACAGCTGCGTGCTTTCCAGCCAGCCATCAACAAAGAATGAAAGCATTCAAACGAAGTAAGTGTTTTTGCAATCTCTACCTTTCCATCCTAAACACGAACTGTTTCTGTGGGGTGATCCACATGTGTCTTTACCGTTGGTTTAGTATGGAATGCGTGTTTTGTGCGCGTGAGTGTGTGCGTCGCCAGCCAATGCGGCGTGTTTATGTTTGATTGTGGAAGGGACAGCTAACCAGCTAGTTATCTCCGGAGACAGCCCACTAGCCCAAAGGCATCGTGTCCATCTGGCCGAGACGACACGCGGCTCCCGTCTGGCTCCTTTTGTGTCCAAAACTACCGAACGCTCAATTCTGACGGTTTCTTAAAACGCTCTCCATCAAACGTGGATGGCTTTGAAAAACGTGCTAGCAAGAAAACTTGTTGGTTTCGGCTAACGGTCTCGTGCGATGCTGAGATTTTTTTGTCGCTCTATTAAAAACACTCAGTGCCGACTCTTAAACGTTACTTCGTGATTCTTCAGATCAATTTTTAACGCAAGAGCCAAGGACAGTATTAAGCTCTAAAGAGACTCGTTTACGCAACTAGTGCTCGAACAGATATGGAAGGAGCACGCGCTTGTAAACAAAACAAAAAAGTTATCTTTTGACAATGAGGTGCCACCAATGGCAGACAATGTGGCTCGGGCTAACAGCTGGGAGACGCAAGGAGTCGACAGCAACAGGATAAAGAGGGGACATCGAGTTGGACTTTTAGCGGTTGGAAAAAAAGATGCCGAAATGGACTACAGTTCATGCAAATTCTGACAAAGCAAGGAATTTTGACTTTTCTTTTTCTTTCGGCAACTCTCCTTCTAGCGTTATTTTTTGCCGTGAAGTGCTCTGATTGGTCAATCGCTGCGAGGAATTCTTGACCTGCCGTAAATCGGGAGTTTTACCGTGATTTGCCTGCCTCGCTTCAACCTTCTGTCTCTTTTCACAACGTTTTCAATTAGTTTTGTGACTGAAAATAGGCTGTTATTGGATTATCAGACTACTATACTACATTTGATTTATTAGGGAATTGATTTATGACATTGAGATCAGAATTATGGCTTGAGGAATTTCTTAAACACACGGGTATCAACGAGATGACCTCTACACGTTGTGATCAGGCACTGACGTGAACGTGCAAAATTGTGTTATTCATATAAGCTTGTAAATGTATATAAGTGATCATGATAATATAGCCACAAATTTACAGCAGGCCGAGAATTGCTCACTCCGGCGATTGACTAATCTGAGCTGTTTACAGCAAAGTAACACTAGCAGGATAGTTGTCGGACATGGCAATAAAAGCACTACGTTTGTGCGTGTTTTGGCAGTTGATATTTTGTCGTGACTGGCTACTCTCCTGCTAGCGCTATTTTGCCGTGAACGGCTCTGATTGGTCAATCGTTGGACCAAGTCATGCACTGGGCTTGTTGCTGCCTTGCCTCACTCATTTTGATTTGCCATCAAATATAGAATGCTATCGGCATTACCAGCTAAATCCTAACCATAACCCTCAGAGCAAATAAGATGTCAAGAAATTGTAGTGAAAAAAAAAAGTACACCACGGTATTCGAACCCGAGACCCCGCACTTTCGGGGTGTACAGTACACCTCAGTCAATATGCAACGCACTAGTCTAGTACACATTTGCTGACGCATAATATGTACCTGTAGTTCTTGCGTGATTCGCGGCAAAGTAGCGCTTAGTGGCGAGTTGCCAGTCACTGCAAAATATCTTCATTTTTTTTTCTTTATTAAGTTGTCAGTGGACCCAAACAAAATTCACCAAGAAAATGTCATGCAATTCTGAGCATTTGCAGATTAAATCTTTATAGTGTTTCTTCCCTGTGTTGTATTTGTTTTTAAAATGTTTGGCAGGTTGGGTCACATCCTTGCAAGTCCGGAATATGTCCCACAGGCTATAGGTTTCATTCCAAACTAGTAGTAGTGAACTTTACTTGTCCAATGAGGGTTTTATTTGTTTTATAATGTTGCAAGACCAGTGAAATGCTCCTAATCCTGAATGTGTCCTGCGTAGGCTAGGTTAACTACAACCACAACACAATTAGAGAAGTGGGGGTTCTCCAAATTAGTTGTAGTTACTAGTTAAAATTTGTTTTCCAATGCAGGTCAAATAAATGTTTGCTGTGGGTTTAGCACACAAGTCATAGTAATAAATTTGTATTGTTTCCTTAGAACGAGGTTAAAACAGCCTACTTCTTCCTCGCATGGTCAATGGACTCTTGGGCCAGCAGCCACTGTGATGTTGATATGCACACAATCTCCTTTGTGAAGACAGGCGCTGCCCTGGGGGTCAGGTTTCACTCTACCGCAGAGAGAGAGACATTTAGTGCATTCTGTGGCCCACCCCATGGGATCAGGCATGTTCCATTTTGAAGAAGAGGTTCCCTCCATTGGCTACCCAAAACTCTCAAAAACAAATGGAATTAGCTCACTTTCAATGAAGCTGGATTTTTAAGACCCATTGAGGTTTTGTTGCTTGTACCAGATTGTTGAAAGTCAATTATTATCATTAGCATTAGTTGTGGCTTAATAGAGCATTTTCTTGTATTTGCATATAATGGATTCTGTCTACCTGAACACGGCTGACATCTTGTCACCTTTTCCCAGCTGTGGAAGAAGAGCGTCACATGGACCAGGAGCAGTCTTCTGCGATGTCGGACAGCGATGATGGCTCCCCCCTCGACCTGTCAGGAAGGGGACTCTTTGGGAAGCGCCGTCGCCGTGGCAACCTGCCCAAAGAGGCGGTGCAGATTCTAAGGAGCTGGCTGTACGAGCACCGCTTCAACGCCTACCCCTCGGAACAGGAGAAACTCAGTTTATCCAGCCAGACCAACCTCTCTGTGCTGCAGGTAGGAAGCCCCTTTCAAGTTATTCCACATCTTGCAGTATGTTTGCTGAATTAGCCTCTTTTCTGGGGGTTGTTCCGTCTCCTGCAGACAATCAAATGCTGACCATGTGAATAGGTTGAAGAAGGAAGTGTTTTTTTGTTGAGGACTGAGATTGTAAAAAAAAAAAGAAGAAAAAAAAGAGGGAGTGCAAACTATGAAACGCACAGTTTAAAATACGGTGGTGAACAAGCCGGAGAGGTTTCTTTCATTTCCTCTCGTCTCATCACAAAGATGCGCATAAGCCGCAAGTGTTCCTCATGTTGTCGGTTCACTGGAATGTCTTGGCCAGCATCTCCTTGTGGCTCAATATTGAGCACAGCCCTTCATCATTGCCATGTGTTTTAAGGAGGTTGTACCACAAAAAGGAGCGAAGATCATGTCTATACTTGCAGATACAAATTCATGTGCATGAGATGGGAATGTAAGTAATTTCCTTAAAAAACAAACTATATTTTAAGTTTGTTCTGTCAGTTCTTTTGTTTTGTTGAAGAGAATAAGATGGATTTGTCATAGCAGATGTGTGTGGATGTAGATCCCATAGCTAGTCATGCTCTTCTCACACAGCATTTTATTATTTGTATTTATTTACTTTTTTAATCATCTTAATTCTTCTGTTTGCTTTCTTATTGGCTATCGTTCCATTTCACATCACTCGGACGCCATACACAAAGATTTACTATCGGAGTTGTTGAACAGGTGTATCATTCATGATTGTGGGATCCTAATTTTGTGAGCAAATCAGCGAGGGGAAAACACTCCGGATGTGGTGGATAGTCTTTTAGAGACATCCAATAAACAGATTAGAAAAAAGCCCCATTGTCAATGCATGTGTCCCTTTTTCTACTCCAAAGTAATTTGAGCTTCAGTAAAAGGCTCTTCTTCAGGTTGCAGTCATTGCTTAAAGATCGCAAGTCTTGTTAGTTTACAAAACTGTAGATATGAGAGTGTGGTAGGGCTAGACATGGATCGATTACCGGTTTTAGAAACTCAAGGTTATTTTGAATAACCACTACAACTGGCTGTCACTGGTAATGGGCTCTTCTTTTAATTTTTGAGGGGACGTCTAAGCAGGGCTCAATATGATTGGCTGCTTTCAGAAATTGAGTAAACTTGCCGCCTTTTAGAAGTTAATTGCCGCCAATTAACAAGAGGAGATACTGTAAACGCAGATATCTTTTTACTCTGATGGTGCATTGTCCTTAAAAAACTTGCCAATTGGTACTAGTTATCCCCAAGGACAACATGACTAGCACATGGGTCTGTTTCTAAAAATAGCTGAAAATGACTTTTTAATAATTATAATATTTTGTATTTAATACTTTAGGGACTTGTATCGGTCTGAAAAAAAGTGGTATAGAACATCCATATAATACACAGTAATTTATTGCTTGTTTAAAAAAATACATGAAAAAATAATTTTGCATATTGCATCGCAATTTTGAGGGGAATAAATTGCATTTAATTATTTCCCCAAAATTCAGCCCTAGTTTGTGTTTCTTCATATTTCAAGTTTCGACTGCATAATGATGGTGTGTCACGGTTTAATTACATATTTAAGAGTAAGTGCAACTGGTTGTAATCATGTTTTTCCCACTGACAAACCCTCACTCTACAATTTAACCACTCGTATTGATGTCCACCCCTTTTTCAGATCTGCAACTGGTTCATTAATGCCCGCCGCCGCCTCCTGCCCGACCTGCTGCGAAAGGATGGAAAAGACCCCACCAAGTTCACCGTCTCGCGCAAGTTAAGCAGCAAGAGCGAGGGCCACTCGTCCCCTGGAGGTGGCGCCAGCTCCCCCGAAAGGCCCGTGTCCAGCAGCTCCACTCAACAGCGCCCGTCTGTCATCCGTTCGACGCCCACGTTGGACCTCTGCGACCTCGGCAACACCGCCACGGCCATCCTGACCGGAGCGGGCAATGCCGCGAAGGACGGGTCGGTTCAGGCGCTGATGAAGCTCGACACGCACAGACTGCTAAAGGAGGCGGAGGAGCAAGGAGCCAACACGGCAGCAGCGAGCCCAACCGGTGGCCTCTTCAACACCCCTCCTCCGACTCCGCCTGAGCTCATCCCCACTCAGGATTTTAGTGATCTAAGGCTTCTGGTTGACGCCGCACTACAGAGAGCAGCGGAGCAGGAGAACCAGGTCCAGGAAAGCCCCAATATTTTGAAAGAGACTGAGAAGGTGGAGTCGCCGTGCACGAGTGACATGGGCCCCACGCCGCCTCCTGAAGACAACCAGCAGGTCTTGGATCCATGCAGGGTCCAGAGTCTGATGGAAAAGGCTATGGCAGTGTCAGTGACAGCCGGAGCTCCAGATATTCCTCAGTCTTCAGCTCCATCTGCAACAGCTTCAGTCCTGGTCTCTGCCCCCAGGTTGTCCCCCCTGCCTATGACCAAAGTCATTTGGAGTCCATTGGAGAAGGACCCCAAGCAGTCACAACTTATGCCAACCAAGTTAGCGCAGCCAAAGTCCGAGAAGCAGTGCCCCGATCTGGATCCAGCTCCAGCCTTGAATCCTCCTCCAGTACCAGCCCCAGCTCTGCTTTCTTCTACCTCCGTCACTGGCACAAGCCAAGCCTCACCAGCAGCCATCGCTCTCGTTCCAGCAGCCCCCACTCCAAGCGTCACCTCGTTCGCAGGCCCGCTTTACCTGCCCTTCCATAAATCGCACCTTTTCCCCTTCGCCGTTCCGTCGCCGGCGTCGCCTCCCCTTCATCCCACCCCGGTCGCCACTTCTGGCCAGGCTCCACCTCAACTCCTCAAAGCGTCCAGGTCAACGGTGGCGCCTGTCCCGGGCCTCTCCTCGCTCCTCACCACAGCCAGCGAGGGAGGCGGGGTCGGCTCACAGAGAAACTCGTCAGTTGTGCCCAGCGTGTGGAGCATGGTCCACGCCGAGACCAGGCAGTCCAGCCCCCTTCAAGTCGTAAAGGCCCCCATCACCAGCACAGTGTGGGGCCCGCAACACACAGCCTGCACACAGTGAGTGGCGCATGGGTGCTTACATTTTGTTGGGGTGGAAAGTCCAAACAAAAAAACTGAATGAATTTGATCACCATTCCTTACTGAGTTGACGCTTGGGCCTGCAAAATACAGGACTTTTATTTTGGATGTATGATTTTATTTTAAAGAGCTGCTGGTTCAAGCAACTTTATCTTCTTTCTTTTTTGAAGTGACAGTCAACCCAAAAATCTTCCTTACAAAAATTTTCTATGCTACCGCACTAGACTTAACTGTATTCGGACTAATATGGTGTTTGTGGAATTATATATACAGCAGCAAAATCCACCCGTTTTTATCCATCTCGGGCGGCCATTTTGTGAAAATGACTTCGCAGTTGCTCAGGGTAGCAACAAATCATGGCTCAGCTTCAGAAAACCGGTGAGCAGTGATTGGTTGTTGCCTGAGCAACTGTGATGTCATTTTCAGCCGACAAGTGGCAAAATGGCTACCCTCTGAAATTCATGAAAACAGGTGGATTTTGCTACTTAATTCATATTCAAGAAAGGCAAAATTTAAACTAGTGGGAGTACATAAAATATATTGTAAAGCAAATTTTTGTGTTGACTTTCTCTTTAAGTGCTGTAGAATCAAGCAGCTGTTGTTAAGTGACACTCTTAGCATTCCATTCAGTGCACATGAATAGTAGAGTGTGGTCAGCGAGGCCTTCAGTAGCAATCTTTCTTGAATGTATAAAAGCTGTTCAAACTCGTTACATTTGTTTTTACTCGGTTACACTAACAACAGTCCTCGTTTTTACTGTTCAAATGATCCTCATTGGTTTGTTTTCCTCATGGGGGTTAACTGGAGTAAATGGACACCTCCTTCAGTAGTGCTGTATAATTTATGGCTTGTTCCACAGTTATTTTATAGCCAAAGGATTTTCTTGTGTGATGAGTTATTGTCCATTCAACAGTATTGTCGTTTGTTGAGGTGCTTTTGGAATGAAAGGACGCTCACGTTTAGCTCTGTTACTGAAGTCGATGATGGTGTCAAGTGTGGCAGCTCGATGACATCATGCTGACACTCGGCACCTTTTTGTCTGAGGCAATTGACACAAGTCTGATCTACATGTGAGATCTTACTACTTGGCCAAAGTTGAATGTCAACTGACTAATGTTTATGAAGTGCCCCACACACCCCCCCCCCCCCACCCCCCAGTCTTCATCCATCTGTGCTTTAGAAATGTCCAGTCATTCATAAAATCGTAGTTTCCATGAAACTGTCTTTAGAGTAACTGCAATATATTTGTGCGGCTGAATGTCGACATCATAGAGATACTGTAGCACAATTGTCAGGTTCCTGTTTACCATTCAACCATGGCCAGTTTGTACCGTTACGTACGTTGGATGTGCAAAGAGATGGGTGACTTTTATTTTTTGTATTTTTTTTTTTTTGTAATGCCTATCCAGTTCCTTCTAGCTGTTTGTTCACATTGAATCTCATTTCTGTCAGTTCTTTGCAGGTTTTGTTCATGTTGTCAATGGATGTTTATGTATACCTCATTTTACACAGGTCACGCCATGATTAGGTCTTGCGTAGAGAACTAAGTATTAAAGTACTATTTTTTTATTTTTACAATATGTGGCTTGTGGTTCCGGAGATGACTGGTTAAAATAATTACCGGTAGATGAAAAGGTTTTAGATAGCAAGTGTTTTGTATGTTTTAGATGCTTGACATTCCAGTTGGAAAAACATTTTTTCTATGTAAATATTTTCAAGGTCAAGGCGTTTTGAGTTTGGTATAATGACATATTTATCTCAAAAGATTGTCATTTGTTCACTGCCAAACCCATTCAAAAAAAGTCTTCATGATGTTACTGACCGTTAGCAGTATGACGGGCTTCTGTGCCTTAAACCTTTGACTGAGGGATTGATGATGTCACACCTGTTTTGTTTTCTTTCTTTCTTTTTATATATCCATGAGCTCAATAGTTTGTGCAATATATGCCTTAAACTTCAAGTGTGTTTTGTATAAGCGTTTCAAAGAAATAAAAGCTCAGTTTTTCATAAAATCAATGTGTTGTAGCATTTTATAGTATTGTCAATCTTTACTATGCTGTATTTTACAGCAAACGTGTTCCTTTATTTTTAAAAGCCATGCTAAATGGATGCTCCATCTAATAAATACTGAATACAACAGGAGTATGTCTTTAAAGAATGTGATGGATATGCTGCCGTCAATCAAAGAACTCTCACTCAGTTCCAAATAGAACATTATCAGTGCAGGGAAATGTTATTTTCTACCTAACAAAAGATGCAAAATTCACTCGACTGACAGCACTTAAAGGAGATTATGAATTACTTTCATTGATTATATTACTTAGACGTTATGTTCAGTTTCAAAAAATAATTGGTAGAAGACAAGAAAAAAAACACTTTTCCAATATTCAAAGGGCATGGATGAACCTACTTTATTCACCTGAGTAATTTACACCCTGTGGGGGTTCACAACACACATGACTGATCCTGACCAAATACACAAAACCAGATGGT
Organism: Vanacampus margaritifer; assembly: GCF_051991255.1. Taxonomy (NCBI): domain Eukaryota; kingdom Metazoa; phylum Chordata; class Actinopteri; order Syngnathiformes; family Syngnathidae; genus Vanacampus; species Vanacampus margaritifer. The sequence goes on along the minus strand of NC_135439.1, from coordinate 23,143,215 downwards.
GAAATTAAAGTCTTGACCACAAACCTGATTCCACTCCATCAAGTTCACATACTACGCACCCAACATTTGATTGTCATACAAAGCATGGAAAGGAGTTTTTATCCGCTACTAAAATCATTAAAAAAATAAGCAACTCATTTTTCCTATCATGTGTCAAATATTGTATTTTTATCACAGTTCCTTAGCAGAGGTGACAAATCCAGGTCCAGAAAGTAAAATCCCTGCCACAGTTTGGCTTTAGCCCCTGATGCTAGCTAGCTAGCTCCCTAAAAGGTAAACAAGCCCCATGGGAGCGAGCTAGCTAGCTAGCTAGCACCTGGGGCTAAAGCCAAACTGTGGCAAGGTTTTTACTTTATAGACCTGGCTCTGTTCCTTTAAGATCTTGCTTCAAATTTTCTCATAGACCCCTATGGCCACAATAGGAGCGATATACTTCTCAATCCATTTAAAGGCCACATAGTTAGAATATAACTAATTCTGGAGGAAGCTTGCAAAATTTCTTACAAGCATGCTAGCTAAAACGGTAGAAAGAGGTAAACATTTCTGGTATTTTACAACTGATTGTCCAATCAGCTTTCTGCTTGCAGGTGTTGTAAAAAGCATCTCAAAGCTATAAGTAGGTAAGATGCAACACTTCTTCATGATAACCTTCAAGGGAGACTTGGACCTACAGTCCCTTCCAAAAGTATTGTAACGACAAGGTCAATTCAAAATCCAACAGAGCATGCATTTTATCTCCTGAAGGGAGACAAACTAGAAACAAGCAAGAACTGAGAGAGGCTGCAGTAAAGGCATTTCAAATGAATTAATCTTGCCATTTTAATACTTTTGGAGGAGTCTGTATTTAACAAACAAATTAATCCCCTACCTTAATTAATAAAATGACACATGTACTTAATAAAAGTAGAATGTGAAAATGTGAGCATTGACGTGTGTGTGCAGAGGCAAATGGGCGGTCGCGTCCCCGTTCTACTCTACTCGTCATCCTTGTCTTTGGCACCGTGTTTGAGGATGCGAGTGAACTCAGCGTAGTTGAAGTTGCCCTTCTTGTCAATGGGCGCCTCGCGGAAGAGCTCGTCCACATCTTCGTCTGTGAAGCGGTCGCCCATTGTGGTCAAAAGCTCCCTCAGATGGTCCTCGTGGATGACACCTTGGAGGGAAAAGGGGAAATTGGACGCCATATTAAAAGGGAAAGTCAACCTAAAAAAAAAATATTGACAATAATATGGTCTAGGAAACCTCACTTCTCAAAATATGATATTCTGGTTCATATTGTGTTCATGGAATATGAGTTGAGCAGCAAAATCTAGCAGTTTTTATCAATGTCAGAAGGTGGCCATTTTGCCGAGTGAAAATGGCATCACAGTTGCTCAGGTCTGAGGTAACAACCAATCCGGCTCAGCTTCATAAAACAGGTGAGCTGTGATTGGTCGTTGCCTGAGCAATTTGGCCAAGATGATGTCATCTTCAGTTGACAGAAAGTGGCAAAATGGCCGCCCCCTGAGATGGATAAAAACGGCTGGATTTTGCTTCATAACTCATATTCCACAAATAGAATATTAATCAGAATGTCACGTTGGGACGAGTGAAGTTACACAAAATTGTCAAGAAATGTTTAAGGCTGACGACCCTTCTTAGTTCATCTATCCATCCACTTTCTATAACGCTCGTCCTTATTAGGGTCGGTGTGAAGATCTGATCACATTTTATGAACAATTCACACACACAAAAACAGGTAGCCTACAGTCATTCTAAAAGGTTCACATAATTTTTCTGCGTCTATTTTGACGTAAGTGAACCAAATCATAGACTCACCAGATCCTTCCTCGTCAAAGCAGGCGAAGGCATTGCGGATGACGTCCTCTGGGTCGGTGCCATTGAGTCTTTCTCCAAACATGGTGAGAAACATGGTGAAGTTGATGGGTCCAGGTGCTTCGCTCATCATGCCCTCCAGGTAGTCATCAGACGGGTTTTTACCTGATGGCAAGAAAATGTTGTCAACCAGGAAGAATGTTCATGATAAATGTTGGTGATGATGTACCCAAAGACGCCAGCATGTCATGAAGATCCTCCTTGTCGATGAAGCCGTCCCTGTTCTGGTCAATCATGTTGAAGGCTTCTTTGAACTCTTGAATCTGAGACTGGTCAAACATGGCGAACACGTTGGAGGTGGCCCTCTGGGGGCGCTTCTTTGTCGTCTTCCCCTTGGCGCGCTTGCTCGACATGGCGGCAGCTGAGTTTAGGCCTGTGCACAAAATGGTTTCAAGGTGACATATTTCATCACTCTTAACCATCTCAGGTTTCATATTTTTCTATATTTTTTTGCATGAATGACTTGGGTTGAATAATGTATGAAAACCATGATGGATTCCCACAAAAATTATGTGGACATACGTAGGCATGTGCTAATCAGTCTGAATATATTAGAATGAAACTCGCAATATTTTTCATTCTATTCACGCCGTTAGGTTAGCTGTACTCTGTGTACAGTTCCCTCATAGACAAAAAGCATTACAATACGTCACTAAAGGGAAAAAAAAGAAAAAAAAGTGACCGTGTGACAATCGTGTCTGAAAATATTCGAACGAAACTCGCAATTTTTTTGATTATATTAACGTCGTAAGCGTATGCATATCAATGAGGGAACGTATATACCAGGGTATCAAACATACGGCTCGTGGGCCAAAACCGGCCCATCAGGTGGTCTACTTTGGCCCATAAGGACAGAAAATAAACTGCAAGTTTTTCACTGAAATTAACTGTTATTAATTTTGTCCACTGGAGGGCACACTGATGAGCACTTAAATGACATTCTGAAATTTGGCCATTACTCTGGATTTAATGTAAACATTTTGCACTCATTTTCTAAAAAAAAAATTAGTTTTACTATTTATTTGTTATTATTATAAATGACAACATTCTGAGACTATACTGTACTTTTAATTAAAGCGGAAATATTTTTGACTTGTGTTACTTAAAGCTTATTATTCCACGGACATCCTGGTTCAACCCACTCGAGGTCAATTTTAGGTGAACAAATAGAAGAAGAAGAAGAAAAAATTGGGGGGACGTGGCCCCTGAATTAAATTGAGATTGACACCCCTGGTATATATATCCTTCAATAATTTGTTTGCGTTGACAGTGTGATGATGAAATTAGTATTGGCGCTTTGAAAGATTTTCTTTTGCTGAAGTATGTTTTTGTTTTGTTTTAAAAAACAAAGAGGCAAAGGCAGGCATTATAAACAACATCTTTTTGCTTGTGTTCTTGTACTTGTACAGGGTGACACCAATAAAAAATAACTTTTTAACAATCCAATAAAACCGATTAAGAGTGATGGAAGAAAAACATTGTATGCATAGTAAATGAAACCTTAAAACATGATATTTAAGAAAAAATGATGGAATTTTCATTTTTAAAAATGGTGTTCTGTGGATGTTTTCATGAAATCTGCTGTTGAGATTCCTCATTGACCGCTGCAACATCTCAGGTGGGATTCCATCATTGTTTTTTGAATGGCATATTTTAAGGTTTCAATTACTATGAATAAAGTATTTTTCTTCCACCACTCTTGGTTTTATTGGATTGTTAAAAAGATAATTTTTTTGTGTCAACTTGTACATCCTAAAATCAATGAATGACTAAAGCTAATCAAATAAAAACCATCAATCAATTTATCAATCTATATGGGGATCATACTTGCCATAGTGCATGAACATTATGAGTTCTCATTATTCTAGTGTTTTCTCACAGTCTCTCTCCAGTGATGGGTGTGAAAATGGCACATCTCCACACCAGCTAACTTGACATGCACCCACAAATAGACCTGTCAATCATATTTGGCTCTGACGTGCGCGTCGTGGGATGCGATTCGTGATTGTTGTTGATACCAAGAGAGCCCGGTGAGGTTTGTGCAGAATGGAGCGGGTCCGTTTTAATCGATGAGTCACACTGGGGTGACATCACATTCTTTGTATTTTATTTCAACCAGTTGCAAAGTGAGAAGATGGTTGCCCCCACTGCCCCATTATGTTCCCAAAGGGCTGTCGGTCTATTCTTTCTCTAAATTGTTATATCAATCCTATGTAAACACCAAAAAATATGTCATATGTAAGTTTAACTTACATTTGGGTTTAAGATTCAATTTGTTATTGTACACGGCTGTATTTTCACGTATACAGTTCTGGGTTCACGGTCCTGCTATTTTGCAGTTTTGTTTTTGTACAATTTCCAGCTCTATTTTTGTTCCACCTTCCATTTATTTTGTTTGTAATTCTACTGTCAACCACTTGATGGTGACAAACTATTTAGTTTGACAAATTTGAAAGAAGAAGAAAGAAAACAGGTAGTATTTCAGCCTCAGCCTAGTTTTTGTTGAGGATTATTGAATTGAATGTCAAATCCTCCTTAATCCTGTTTTATGGCTACACAACGTGATGGCTTTAAATTCATTTCATAATGTACATCAGTTTGCTGGGAGGGATAGACAGGATTTGAAAACAGGATTTGTTTACTCACATATACAGTATATGTTATCCATTCCTCTTGCTCTCTCTTAATATGTGTTTAACTGTGTTATAATTATTATTATTATTATTATTATTATTATTATTATTATTATTATTATTATTATTATTAGGGGTGTGAATTGCCTAGTACCTGGCGATTCAATTCGTATTACAATTCATAGGTCACGATTCGATTCGATACCGATTAATCCCGAAACAAATCTATAAATTGATTATTGCGATTTTTTTTACTCAAATTTAGAGAATACTAATCAGTAAACTTGTACACTGTAAGGTTTGTATGAAAATGTATTTATTTATCTGAAAATTCAGGCTTATAACTGAGCCACTGCATTTAGCAATCAGGTTGCAGTCTGTTTCATGTTTGAACAGCACTGAAATAAAATATTAAGGCTTAATGTTACATTAATATAACATCCTTCCATGCTTAATATGTGAATCCTAACCCTACGTAAGACGTTTTGTTGAATATTCCCATAAAAAAATTGATGTTTAAAAATCAATTCGGCCGCATATCGAATCGATTTGAGAATTGCACGCTCTAATATCGCGATATATTGCCGAATTGATTTGATCTAACACACCTAATTATTATTATTATTATTATTATTATTATTATTATTATTATTATTATTATTATTATTATTATTATTATCATTATCATCATTATTTAAAAGTGTGTTTAAATATCTTACCCCAAAAAAAGCATGTCACCATTTACAACTGTGCAGTTATACTTCCTAATTGTCTTGTCATTAACTCATAATAAAAATGGAAATGTTTTAATAGAATATCATCACAATGACTATATCATGTTAATGAATAAGCTCATTACTGGCATCAAAGCACATTCCAAGAAGGTTAAGTCACTACTGGCCTACAATTTTGTTCCAAGCCAGGCCCTTCCTGTTATGCCCTCGCTTTCCTGCACTCTGCCATTATTTCAGACAGCAAACACTTTAATATCATTTTTTATATCTACCTTGCATTTTAAAAATCATCTGAACTTTCATTCAAACAATGAAGTGTAAACTAGTATTTATACTGTCATTTTATAACAGATTAAAAACAATCTTGACAACATTTAGTTTAGAACATTGTTTTTATTTTCGTTTTGTGTAACTAATCCAATATGTTGGTGTGCAACCAGTTACAATTACTTCAACCAGTTCCTTGCAACTTATTACTTATTACTTACTTCCTGTTGAAATGGAACCCAATTGGATGTTACACAATTTAGAAAACAGAATGTCATCCTTACTATCGTTATCTAATGTCTTCTGACAGTTAATTTATTCATTTATAAACTGTTACCAAACTATGTAATAATCAATTTATAAACCATTAATAAACATTTCATAAGGGTACTGTTACTGTAAAGTATAAAGTTAAGAAAAAAAAGAAACAAGTGACCAATGCAGACATAGAATATATTGGTTTGGTTTGTTTTTCATAAAAATACATTTTGTCTTACTCCCAACATCTCACTCTAAGAATAAACTGGAAAGGAACCAGCATCTAAGTTCCAAGTTATCCCCTAAGTAACCATGAAATTCCACAATCAGATAACGCTGTCTCTCATCCACATCACCAAGCAGTGTGTGTGTTGAAAGTTGAAGTCGAACCAATGTAAACAGTCTAATTTGAGGCCCTCTAATTGTGTTATCCGTTTGGCTATAGCTAAACAGTAGAGGACTGTTTCCAGGACAGAGTATGATCAATGAGTACAGTTCATTGAGTGCGGAAATCAACAAACAGAATCACAACTTTTTTTGGACCTCGGCAGCTGAGCTTGGCTTGTTGGGTTTATCATTGCATTTGAACCAGACCATTGTCAACTATTCGCACTTTTTTGACAACATACATTCTTAATAAAAAGGTGCCGGTAAGAATAGAATGATGAGAAATAATTCCTATTTCCTAAGAATTGTTACTCTTTATGTACAAAAAATATATTTGACTTCCACAGTACTTCCTCTCCATACTGTACTGTGCGACATCGGATGCTCATTGAAGTTTTTACAGGTCCCAATTTTGGGTGCTGACCCACCAGTTGAGAATGGCTGCTCTTGACCTTTTTCTTTTTAATCCTAGCTCAACTTCTCTGACACAAAAACACACCCACACAGTCACTCACACAAGGCAGATGTAACTAAACAGCCTTCCTGTCATCCCTTACCACTCACCCAACCATGAGTTCAAAGGTCATGAGTTCCAAAAACACAGAATGTGGAGCGTCAGTGAGGGAGCAAAAGAGATCTAAATGGGTCAGAGGAATTCCACTGTGTAATGGAGCAAGAACACATCCAGTACAGTGCACTCCATCCAGCATACAAACAAGCCATCTGTGCAGCACACAACCCACTACATCTTCACTCGCGGCACATTTAAACACAATCACAGCACTCTCAACACCGCATGTAGGAAAACAGCTTTCGTTCTCACCTTGGCTTCAGGTCGAACTATGCGGGAGTCCCTCAAACACCCTTTGTCCTCTGCTCCAGACACAGCAATGTGGGAAGGGAAGCAGGCAGTCCCACGGAAAAGTTTGTTTAAAGAATCAGACCCTCCCCTTCCCGTCCCGGCCAATGGTGAGGTCGGCCCGGCCTGTACAAAGACATCCCAGAGCCAGGCCGTTTCTCCATACAAGGCGAAAGAATGCACAGGCTTGCAGCTTGCTACTGCCACACAGACACAAGCGAAGATGTTTGTAGGGGGGAGTACAGGCAGAAATGACAGGAACTACGATAAGGCTGCCTTATTTAGAGAAAAGGGACTCAATATTTAGGAGGGTGAGGTGCAGTATGGGGCAGTGTTGTGAGCATCAGTGTTTGAGTTATAAGAACAGCAGTTCCCTTAAATAGGAACTTTGCTTCGCCACCACTATGACATAAACAAGCAGGAAACCATTTGATTTATGCCATCATCATACACTTCCCTTCATGGTTAAGATGTGCAGTGAGAGAGACCCATCCATCCATCCATTTTCTTTTACCGCTTGTCCTCACAAGGGTCGCGGGGGTTGCTGGAGCCTATCCCAGCTGGCTTCGGGCAGTAGGCGGGGTACACCCTGAACTGGTTGCCAACCAATCGCAGGGCACACAGAGACGAACAATCATACTCACAATCACACCTATGGACAATTTGGAGTGTCCAATCAACTAGCCACGCATGTTTTTGGAATGTGGGAGGAAACCGGAGTACCCGGAGAAAACCCACGCAAGCACGGGGAGAACATGCAAACTCCACCCAGGAAGGCTGAAGCCCGGACTCGATCTCACGTCCTCAGCACTGGGAGGCGGACGTGCTAACCAGTCATCCACCATGCCGCCTGCGAGAGAGACCCCTATTGTGTATTGAGCAAACTTTCAATATAGCACTACCAAAAATATTATAGTTATAGTAATAATGATCCTACAACATTGCGAAGAAAAAAAAAGTTGGTTGAGCTCAAAATTTTGAGGCTACAAAATACGGCAAAATTCTAAATTGTGCAATTCAACAAAAATATTAACACATTGTTTTTGAGCAAACAACTTGCATTCTTGTTATTGTTTTACAATCATAAATGTCAATAATTTATATCTAGAAGTTGTCCTGACTTAAATGACTGTTTCAGCCCCAAAAATACAAGTTGTGTTTTTTTAAGTGTACTTCTGCGACGACGACGACGACTACTACTACTACTACTACTACTAACAACAACAACAACAACAACAACAACAATAATAATAATTTTGAATAAACATTGAATACCTAGAAAACGTGACAATAGTTACTTTGGGCTGCACAACAATACTCCGATATTTTTTTTATATGCAGTATGCAGTTTTGTGGGTTATCTGGTTCTCTGAGTCGTGTTCAACACAAAATATACCACCAGTGTGTTCAATGACCACCATGAGGGAGTGTAATTAATTAAATGTAAAACTTAGTTTTATTTATAACATCATTTTATACACAATATAATTTTGGGTGTGTTTTTATGATGCAGTGTTTACTGAGTACCTTTACTTTCCTTGTCTTTAAAAAAGTTTAAGTACCGTCCTGTAAAACGTCAATATAAAGAGCAGTTGTTCTACAGATGCAGTAACGCCCTCTGTTGGATGAAACCACTTGATATTTAGAAAATACTACAGCATACTAGCCTACAGTCATCAGTACACTGATTTGAAAACTTTCTAAACCAAATACCACCTAAAAAAACACACACACAAAAACTTACCTCTCCAAGTGCCACCATCATGACCACGATTTAAATAGTGTCGCTTACAAGACCCAAGTGTTCATAAAAAACTATCTAGTGTTAGGAGCAGGTGTTTTTAACATTACCAACGCAACATTATGCACAATTTGAACATTAACATTCTGAAAAATAAAATTGTACTTTGGTATTGATTATTTGAATTCCATCCATCCATCAACTTTCTTAACCGCTTGTCCTCACAAGGGTTGTAGGGGCACTGGAGCCTATCCCAGCTGGCTTTGGGTAGTAGTAGGCAGGGTACACCCTGAAGTGGTTGCCAGCCAATCGCAGGGCACACAGAGACAAACAACCATCCACACTCACAACCACACCTATGGACATTTTGGAGAGTTCAATTAGCCTGCCTTGCATGTCTTTGGAATGTGGGCGGAAACCGGAGCACCCGGAGAAAACCCACACAAGCACGGGGAGAACATGCAAACTCCACCCAGGAAGGCCGAAGCCCGGACTCGATCTCACGCCCTCTGCACTGGGAGGCGGCCGTGCTAACCAGTCAGCCACCGTGCCGCCCTTATTTCAAATCAAATGAGCCATTTTCTACATTTCAAATGTTCCTTGTTCTTAATTGAATTTGATTCATGTTTACATTTACGACATCCCTACAATCGATCTTATTAATAATAAAAAAGCAAGAACAAAAAAGACTCCACTCTGTGTTAACGTCACATTGACATATTTCAGTACAAAGACTGATCACTTCACTTCACAAAGAGCTGAGTACACACATTGACTTCCATTGACACATAGCTTCCAGGTCATGTGATCTATTGACCCCAAATCAGTGCTTCACCGTAGTGGCATGTCTGCTGGATGATGCACACCTCTTATTTTTTCATTTTAGATCACTGCTTATTTTTTTATATTTTTTTCCTGCAAAAATTAGCATTTTTGCTCAATAGCTTCCAGGTCGTGTGACCTATTGACCCCAAATTAGTGCTGCACCGTAGTGGCATGTCTGCTGGATAATGCACACCTCTCATTTTTTATTTTTAGGTCTCCACTTATTTTTAATGATTTTTTTTCAGCAAATATTAGCATTTTTGCTCAATAGCTTTTAGGTCATGTGACCTATTGATTCCAAATTAGAACTGGCTCATAGTAGTCCGGTAAAGTTAGCAAGATATTCGCAAATTCGAAGTTATGGGTTCAATAACATAATAACTAAGCATCATTAAAATGCAAACAATGTTTCTGTCTAACCACAATAATATAGGCAATGACCTACAAGTTGATATGACTTCATTTTGAATGCACCTACTTGTCATCGGAATGAGGAATATGACATTGTTTCTTATGAAGAGATGACGCGGAGAGTGCGCAGGCCCGCAGGGGCCGTCAACAAATTAAGGTTCTTCTTCTTCTGCTTGAGCTTCTGCTTCTTTCTATTAATGACGGATTGCAAGCAACATACATGTGCATACCGCCGTCTACTGTGCAAGAGTGTGTAGCACTTATGTCTCCACCTATAGTCCTGAAACAGTCGCCCTCAATTTTTTTTAAAACTGCTTCCCTCACACTCCTGATAACTGTAGGGTTAAAAATATAAATATGAATGTACTAATAAATAATATTGATTTGTTAAATCCGAATACAATAACAACAGCACAGTAACAATTGATACAGCTGCACTATTAGATAACATATTAATGATATAAGTGATCATCCAAGGCTATTTTGATAAAAATAAAAAAATAAAACCAACATGAACTTACACATCAGAAACAAGACTAAGAATACAACACTCCATGGCTGCCTTCAAGTTGGATTTAGAAAAACATAATTGTTCTGAGGTCTATTCAAATGATAATCCCAATAACGCATACAGTGCATTTCAGTCTACCATTATTTATTCATACAATATACATTGTCCATTAATAAAAGTCACAAGAAAGTATAAGGGTCTAAATAAGGCATGGATGACGAAGGGGATAGAGAATGCATGTAAAACAAAAAACATTTTATACAAAAGATTTATTAAATTGAGAACTATGGAAGCTGAAATAAAGTACAAGACCTACAAAAATAAACTATTGAATATTATACAAACAAGTAAGAAAGATTATTACCATGCACTACTAAAGCAGAATAAAAGCAACAGACAAGAAATATGGAAAATACTAAATCATGTGATTGAAAATAGCTAAAAAAATAAAATAAAAAATAGATTATCCCGAATATTTTATAAAACATAAAAATATTGTTATTGAAAAAAATTCTGACATAGCTAATGATTTTAATGAGTATTTTAATGTTGGCAGTAATTTGGCAAAAGAAATCCCTGAGCCAAGAAACAAACATGAAATAGATAAGCATATTTTAAAAAAAAATCCATCCACTATTTGGCTTAATGCTGTTAATGATACAGAAGTATTGTGTGTTGTTAAAATATTAAAAATAAAAAGTCCAGTGACTACTTCAACATTGATATGACATTAGTAAAAAGTATTATAGAATATGTTGTGCAACCTTTCACATATATATATGTAATTTGTCGTTAAAAGCCGGTATATTTCCATCATAAATTAAAATAACAAAAGTCATTCCTATTCATGAAAATGGAGAACAACATTTATTCACTAATTATAGCCAAATATCACTGCTGCCACAGTTCTCAAAAATTCTAGAAAAAATATTTTCATATAGACTGGACAATTTTATTGAAAAACATAAGCTTTTAAGTGAAAATCAATATGGGTATAGAGAAAAACAGACCACCTCAATGGCAGTCATGGAACTCGTAGAGGCAATATCTACGATACAAATATAACATAGATGATAAAAAATGTACTGTTGGAATTTTTATAGATTTAAAAAAAAGCATTTTAATACTATAGATCATTCTATACTAATGAATAAATTAGAAAGATATGGCATAAGAGGTTTGGCATATAAATGGATGAAAAGTTATTTGGATAATAGATATCAGTACTTACAGCTTAACAATATACAATCAAAACACTTGATGATTAGTTATGGAGTCCCCCAAGGGTCTGTGCTAGGGCCCAAATTATTTATATTGTATATAAATGATATCGGTTGTGTCTCAAAAATATTAAAAAGTGTCTTATTTGCTGATGACACAACTCTCTACTGCAGGGCCGACCCATGGCATAGGCAAATTAGGCGGTTGCCTAGGGCGCCATCTAGTGAAGGGGGTGCCAAATTGCTGGGGAATTTTTTATTTTTTTTAAAATACCCCCCTCAGGTTTTCCAAAATAAAATATGTAAATGACACTGCTATTTTGGGGGGGGGGGTGCATTTTTGTATTGCAGAATTGCGTTGTTTTATTGTGCTATTATAATATAGTTGATACTTTTATTTTGAAGGATACAGGAAAAGGTCTCATAAACCGGTAGGAACTGACGTAAGTAACTTACGTACTTAGTAGCACCGTCTTCAAAGTGCAGAGGAGTGCGTGCCACAGGAAATCAGAGAAAACTGAAGTTTACAACTAATTCAGTGAACGATTCACCTGGCTGAGAAGGGGACGAGGTTTGTATTGGAGCAATGTTTTATTGTTTAACTAATGTTGCTATATTTCATGTTCATTGTATAATTTACTGCATAGTAAAACGTTACCGTTTTTGTCCACTGGAGTGTGCTAACGCTCCTTGGTAAATATTTAGCAATGCTATTGCTCAAGATTCTGTTTTATTGACTAAGAATCTATATTTCTGTATGGGTTATTTTTGTTTGAAGGTATTTATAAAGGCAATAGGCAAGGTTAAATGTTTATTTACAATATAATTTGTACTCAAGAGACTGTCAAGGCTATAAAAGGTAATAATTTTAGGCAATTAATTTATAGTATAAAGTACGGTGACCAAATGTGTCCTCTTTTGGGAGGTAAGACCATTTTCTTATGTCCTGTTGGGGCGTTCTGGGTTTTTATAAATTCATAAAAATGTCCGGTTGGTATTGCGTGACTAATAGGAGGTGAAGTACACTGTGTAACTGCGACTGGTACCACAATTTTAAGGCCGGGGAAAGTGTCTTCTTTTTTTGGAAATGGAAATATGGTCACCCTAGTGACCTAGGCTTAAATACAGTAAAAGGATACAGGGGGTAGGGTGATGGGGGGCTACAATCTACACTTTCGCCTAGGGCCGGCCCTGAGGTTAGGTCTGCAGCATAAATTTCCATGGTATGGTTACTGAGTTGGTACACATAAACCACGTTGATGGAATGAAACACTGACGTAAAATGAGCCAGGTTTATTGAAATGAGCAAGCCTTTTCTGCAGCATAAATTACCATGGATGCTGAGTGGGAATTTATATAACACACCTTGATGGAACGAAACTCTGATAAAAATGAGCCGGGTTCAGCAAAATAAAAAAGGCTTTTCCTCAATCCGGCTTGATGGAATACCCCCAGGGGTCTATTTCACAAAGTTGGTTTAGTGAGAACTCTGGGTCAAGAAACTCTGAAATGTGGGAAACTCTGCATTTTCCGTTTCAGAAAGGGAGGTAACTGAAACCAGAGAAAAAGAGGTAACTCTATCTTGTTTCATAAAAAGAGGCCATTTAAGCTCTCGGTCAGTCACAGCAGTAACATGTTCCATGAACCAAACCTGGTTGGTTGCAGATTTTTCACAATGAACCTAGAGGTTTTCTCTGTCTTCGCCTCACACGGCATCCATTTCCTCATTCATAAAGTCCGCTCGGCGAGTTTTTGCGTAAATACGCAATAGTCTATAGTCTAAAGTCCACTTTTGTCATGAACATGGCATTTTCTTTTGACAATGACCCTATTGATGAAGGTGCCGCTTTATTGCGCAGGGAATTAAATTTTTGTCGCGAGACTGTTATCACACCACGCATAGATATGCTCGCATTTCCGGACAGTTATCTTTTTGAGCGGTACCGTTTCACATCCCAGTCCATCATCTACATAAACAACTTAATCCGTCCTTACCCACCCAGCACCAGACGTTTAATTTTGGGTTAAAAATCGGGTCCGTCCTTCTTAGACTTTATTTAGACCAAAACTGGGTCATGTTATAGCCCATCGGATGTGGTCCAAATTTAGACGTTGAAATATGGGTTGTGTTATAACCCGTCCAATATGGTCCAAATGTAGCCCCAAAATAGTCATTTAAAATGTGGTTAGCCCAAAAAATAAGTTGCTTGTCCAAATTTAATTCAAAAATTGTTGAAGATATTGCTGATTTAAAGAAGAGGGATAATGGGAAATGGAATTAATTGCTGGGATCACCAGTAGTCCCGGGAGAGGAGCTACAATACATCATTTACATTTACATTAAAAAATATATTAAACAAAATAGCTTTAGTAGCTACTCAAACGGCTTGTAATTACGTGTAATAATAATTTTAAGCAATGACATCATTACCAAAGCTTAAGACGTTACGGTACGGCTTTGGGTGATCTAATTAGTAGTTTTAAAATTCTGATAGACAGTGTTAAAGCAAGGAGCGGTTCTTTTTCAGTTGGTTAAAGATGTAGGCTTAGAGTTTTACATCACATCAACAGTCTCCCCGCACCGGAAGGTTGGGTGCACTATTTGTGCATATAATCCATTGTTTTCAGTAATATATGCAGGCCAAACTCCAACGAAGACGCTTTGTTGACACTTCAAAGTCGTGGGCGGGTCTGAATTAATTCCTGGTTGTTCATTGGCTGCTGGTGCGTAGTACACCCGGAAGTATCTAACATGGCTGATGCCTTCATATTCACTAGCTGAACTTCGTCGCGAAAAGTAAGTTTTCTTACACGTTTGTCACCTGTGTGAAACTAATTTACTGGATCTTCATGTTCATCTTCATCGATATTTAAAGTCAAAAAGTCAGAGATTACGATAACAGTGTTCGGAAATCCTTTGATTTTTCGCGACCGTTGATGTTGCCTCAAACATTTTCCTATAGCTTTGAAGATGTGGTAAGTATCGTGATTATTTTGCAATGTTTCGTGTAGTTAGTACAGTATATCACTTATTACTGCAGGGCAGAAGTTGTTTAGTTTGAACAGGTTTTGTCCGATCGTCTTGTGGGATGTTATCAGTGTCGGTTGGGTCATGTATACGTGTGGTACAGTGGCAGTGGAACCCCACCCGCAATCACAATTTACAGGTAGGTGGTGCCAGAAAATTAGAAAATGGAGGAGCAGTCAATTTATGTCAATAATTTGTTCCAGAAATTTAAACGTGTATGTTGTATTAGTTCACCTTACTCAAAGTGAAACATTTCCTGCCTTTGTTTCAAATTTGATTATTATAGGACACACAAAAGTAAACAAATCCAGTATTTTACAAAATATGAATATTTCAGGTAAACCAAAAAAGGGTTGGCCTTTTGAAGTGTATTAAAGTAATATGCCCTCAGTACTTTGTGGACCTCCTTTTGTTTTAAATACAGCATCAAGGTGGTGTGGTTTTGGGGGCGATCAGCCTTTGATACAGTTCAGATTAGGGATGCACGATAATACTATTTTCAACCGATACCGATAAACTAATAATTTAGAATGTGCCCATGTCGATAACCTATAAGTAAACCGATAATTGTTTGCCAAACTACTATAAATCTAACATGTACAAAAGCACCATGAAGCTGAATTTTATTGATATCTCTGCTTCAGAGACAACTGGTAACTAATTTTGGGTTTGCCAAAACAAAACAGTCATGTTTTTAAAATGCAACAAAAAGAATGCGAGGGTAACATTTTGGGGAGACACAGTAAAGAAAGCCCACACTGGCTTCTGCCATGTCGCCATGATGCATCTTCTGTGAACACGAGGTTGCGCGCATTATGACATCACAAATATGCAACACTAAAATAGGCGAGGGGAGGGGTTGAGGAGTTGGGCACAACTTCAGCCACAACCACAACAGATGGACCAACATGGCATGTTTATTATTATCGGCAGTTTTCTTTATCATCTGGTTTATCTGTATGATGTGAAATTGGTCGATAATAGGCGATAATTATCAGCCACCGATATTATCGTGCATCTTTAGTTTATTTATTTATTTATTTTTCTGGAGAGCTCAGTATTGTTCATTCGGTAATTTTACTGATTTGACATGTCATCATCATTGCTCTCCTTTATTTATTTTTTATTTAAAAAAAAAAATGTATGTGCGTGCGTGCGAGTTTGTGTGTACGTGTATGTGCATCGTTAGTTTAGATGTTGCTGTAGCCCTAGTTGCTTTGATATTGGCCTTCAGATTTTCAAAATGGTTCAAGTCTGGAAATCAGTTATTCAGTTATATTAGATCTCATAATCAGGCTTTGATCTTACATTGAGTCAAATGACAAAATTACGTATTGATGTCTTACTATTTGAAGGAGTCTTCTTCCACAAGCACCACTATACAATCCATGTTACACGCTAAATATTTGCTTGACTTCCTCCCAAATGGACCAAGCACTCCCATGGCTCTATTGATCTTTTGGGGAAGTGTAGTCAGGTCCAGAAACTGACAACTGACTGATGAGTTGATGAGTTGTGTGTGCTGTGTTTCTATGTCAGCCTGGTTTGAATAGCTTGTCTAAGCCTCTCAGAAATTGCTGGTTTAGCTGTCATGTGCGACACCAGTGAGGAAATACGAACTGGACAGCGGGGTGTCTGTGTGCTGCGTTAAATTGTGTGTTTGGCTGAATGTGCTGGGACTCTCTCATAGCTGGCTCGTTTTTACCTGCACTCACAGTGCAGTGTCATTCAAGGGATTGAGCAGTGATGTGACAGACTGGACATTGTCAATTAGAGTTAAGTTGAGTGGGTGGGATAATTTTTTCAGAAGTCTTAATTTGGAATGATTGAAGAAAACCAAAAGTTACCATTGGGCACTGATGAGCAATTGGAAAACTATAGATGTGGGTGACATAGGCAACCAGGGCCAATTGGAAAACTATAGATGTGGGTGACATAGGCAACCAGGGCCTGGTGTGTGATATATATTAGCAAGACTTTAATGGTGGTGCGGTATGGCGGAGAGAAGGTCAAGGAAATGCAGCCTGGTTAAGAAGGAACATCTACATCCCTCACTGTGGGTAAGACTTGACTTTTGAATTGTATGACAAGTTGACAACAGTAGTATAGCAAAAAAAATGTACTGTACTTATTCGGAGTGAAATCTAGGCCTGTTTAGTTGAAAATGAAACAAATAGGCTACTTGCAAATCAAAGAAACAGATCTTCACCGGCTCAGTCTCTGTCAGTCATGGTTGAAAAGCAATAATGAAGCTAAAATAATGTTTGCATTAAGTGAAATTGGGTAAATTCCTGCACATCTGATCTCTCATGGCACACCAATGTACAGTGGCACAATGGTTGGGTAGTATTGGCCAACTGTGCGTGTGAATGCAAATATTTGACAGGTTAAGAAAATGAGTCAGCAAGCCATGATTTACAATGACAGAAAATTCTGTTACCAGTCTATCACAGCGGATACAGGAAGTTTCATTATCCTTAATTGGCAAAGATGTGGATTAGCTTGTTTAAGCCTGGTGTGGCTTTCTGAGGAGAATGTGGTCTATATTGTTTTTTATTTTTTTACTTTTGTCTTGAGTTGTTTTGGCTTAATGTAAAGATTAATTCCTGGCTCAAGCTGACTCTGAGGATGACATCACAAACTCTTAAACTGTTTTGAGAAACATTCTAACATCACCAGAGAACACAAAACAAAAGCAAAAGCAAAACTAATGTTATCCTTTAAATGCTAACCAATCTGAAATCTCGTCAAACTTGATGCAACACATGATGGTTTGAATTCCAAATTTTCTTTGACTTTGGAAGCATACAGTATATATCCAAACAATTCTGGTTTAACTCCAAACTATTTTGGGGGTGTTTACATTCAACTGTATCACCTGTTGAAGACTGCTCTGTGTTTGGAGGTACTCATATTGTTTTTTAAAAATACTTCATCGGTCATTATAATGTCTTTTTACTGTCATTGAAGGACATGCAGTCATTCTGTATCATTTCTCTTCATACTGGTCTTCCATCTTGTTTTTGGTGTGTAGTCCCAAACCATGAATATCGTGGGTCAGTTGGCAGAGACAGTGTATGTGACGGTCAAGGAGCTGTACTGTGGCCTTAACCCTGCCACTCTCACTGGGGGGATCGATGTCATCGTGGTGCGACAACCTGATGGGTCGTTCCAGTGTTCCCCCTTTCATGTCCGCTTTGGCAAACTGGGTGTGCTTCGCTCCAAGGAGAAAGTTGTAAGTTCAATCATTCTCCCATTTGTTGTTACATTTTACAGTCTGTTTACTTTCTGTGATGCCTTTCACTGTTCTGTAGGTGGACATTGAGATAAATGGAGAAACAGTGGACCTGCACATGAAACTAGGGGACAACGGGGAAGCTTTTTTTGTTGAACAAAATGAAAACTTAGAGGTAAGATAAACAAATGCATAAGGTTGCATTAACATCACATGGCTCAAGTGGCCGAACAGTTGTGAGTTTTCCGGTTCAAGATTTGAGATATTGACTTCAGGTTGAGTCAAGGAAGTATTAGTTACAGGCTAGTTGTTAAGTAATGTATTAATTTCTTACAGTCCGAAGTCCCAGCCCATCTCTGCACTTCACCAATTCCTCTTGACTGCCCCGAAGACACCGAGGAGATCAATGATGGATCCTCTCTGTCTGGCTCCGGCACACGCAGGAAGAGGCGCCGTCGTAAACGCGTGCGCTCGGATAGTCACCAAAGAGAAGAGGGTAGCTCCTCTTCAGATGAACAAGAAAAGGACAGGGAGTGGGACAAAGATCATAACAGACAAGAGAGTCCAGATCAAGATAAACATGCCACACAGTTGCAAGTCAGGTTAGTGAACAAAACACTTTTTGGTTTATTTTAAGTTGTAAATGTCATTTGTTAGTTTAGCAAGATTATGAAAAAAAGTATATCCATTAAAATTGGTGAAGAGGAGGCCCAAATGCCAAGCAAATTTCGTTTGAATCCATATAAAAATGTTGATAAAGAATTTTTGTTGTGTGTGTGGTTTGAATGAAGATAAAATAATTCCCAATAGCCCATCCCGTTTGGATACATTTTGGAATTTCAAACAAGACCCTTTGACATTTTAATCAAATAGATAAAAAAAAAAAAAACACTTTCAGAATTTTCCCGCGGGTTTTGACCGTGTGTAGCCAATTTGGAATTTTCAGAAAATGTGACATTTCAATGAAAATGATAGCAATGCTACTATTTGAATATTTTATGTTTCTGAGTATTTCTTTTGATTAAATTGATGTTTACTGTTTCTTATTAATATAAAACACAGTCATTGAGTTTTCCTGCCAATTTTGGAACTGTGTCGCCATTGACGGAATATACTACACCATAAAAAGATGCACAAATGAAGCCCAGACGGTTGTATTATCATTTATTTATTTTTATTTTTTATTTTATTTTTTTTACATATCGTCACTGTCCTTTGAAAAACACTTATGTCCATGAAACTAAATGCAGACATCCCAAAACGTAAAAAAGACATGTTTGTTTGACATGGAATGTTTTTCCCACGATAGTGGCGATATACTGGTCCGGCATATTTTCTTGTGAGCGGCCGTTTCGAATTTTCCATACATTTCATTTACCATACTAATAATCATTATTCGTTATTAGAACCCTCGGAAGACTCAAATGTAGGATAATGTCCCTTATCAACGTCTCTCAAAATCTGAGTACATAATATTCTAATCACGTTTTTAATGGAGTCAACACAGACAAATGGCCAAACAACCTAACCTCCATGAATGCATAACAATTTTTTCGGGGCATGCAGTAACTTAGGAATGGACAAGCCTATCGATGTAACCTTTATGATTAGGAACAAGAAATTAGAAGAAAATGAATTTGCCATTTATGTCATGCAATTTTAAGGAGAAATGATTTATTGGGATATATAGGTATTTCTTTAAAACTATCTGTCATTGTTTTTTGGTGGGGGATTTTTTTTTAAATATGAACAGTACTAGTGGTATTGGTACTTGGTACGTTATCAGTGACTACTCAAGAGTTGAATACTCGTACTGGTATCAGTCTGAAAAAAAAGTGGTATTGAACATGCCTGTAGTAAACCACAATGACAGAAATGGCTGAATATTGCATGGACAACTCTACATGATGTCATGTTATGACTCACTGTGCTTTATTTGTGTGTTAAAGTAAGTCAGTGTACTTCTCGCTGTCTGAGGAGCCACCTGAGGAGGAGCTGGGGGTCATCGATACTCATCGACACTCTGATGGAGACCAGTCGCCTGTAGAAAAGTGGGAAAGTCATTTCTTTATGTGTGTGACTGATACTGATAGGCAATAACGCTCATTCCTTCCTTATTCTAGCAGTGTTTTTGACAGCCGCCCATCCTCTCCGAAGAGTGACTCTGAGCTGGTGGTTAAACACCACGAGTCCTCTGGCTTACAGATGCAATGGAACTGGGGGGGCTTTCCCACGGTATGCCAGGACTCACACAGCCCTACATAACATTTGAGACTATCGTCGTAAACTTCCTTTTGTCTGCTTTCCACTTTGCAGCCACGTCAATCTGAGCGATCATCAGTGGAGTTACAGCAATCAGACTCTTCTCATTTTCGAACCATTCAGAGGCAGGACTCCTTTGACATGGGCAATGAGCCTGTGAACAACTGTAGCAGAGTGAGCCATGTTACTGTGGTCAGACCACAACCCAGGACTCAGTCTCTTGACCTGAGTAGCTACGCCTTACAAACGACGCCCCTGGCCTTTGATAAACACATTCCCTTTACCAGTACAACCCATAGTGACCAGTTAAAGTCTGATCCAGCAACAGAGAAGGATGACTCTGAAGTCCTTGCCCGTGAAGACGGTACAGTCAATATTGGCCATGTGGGTGGCATGAGTGATGCAGCTGATGACCAAAACGATGATAACAGTCAGCCAACTGAACACATGTGCATCACAGACAATGATAGCAAAGTTTGTGCAGAATCCTCCAAAATGCAGCAGACTGAACATAGGGAACAATGCTGTACTGGTAGCGCAGCCATCAGTGAGGGCGACAGTGGGATAGAACCCTGTGCCGAAGGGCGGGAGGATGATGGCGGGCTTGAAATGGCCGAATTTGCTTCTCCAAAAGCTGAAGAAAAAGATAAAGGCGTCAGCTGGACAGCTGGTGAGGAGTTAGGAAACTGCTCAACCAAACAAGAGCAGCAAGACACAAAAAAAGGTGAGCGTCAAACTATTGTGTGGTTTTGCTAACAAATTCAGGATCTTGTTGGCGTGTTACAAATTTATGCGTTGGCTTTTGTAGGCAGACGTAATCATCATCTAGGACCAACAGGCATTTATCTGGATGATCTGACTTCACTTGACCCTGAGGTTGCAGCACTCTACTTCCCGAAGAGGTAAGAAGACTAAAACTGGATGGATGTATACGTCTCGTGAAAAAGTATTTACGCTTTCCATATTTTTTAAATTATTTTTTATTTTTTTTTGCTTATGTATCATATTTGAATGTTTGAGATCATCAAGCGATTTTAACACATTTGCTCGCAAAAATGTAGACATACGTTTAAAAAAAATGCTATAGCATACATAAAACTTTGATGCAGCCTCTTAACTGAAAATAACGCATGAAGCAATTGTAGTTGTTACAAAAATGGCTAGCAGGTGGCAGCAGAGTATAAGAAATCAATCAGGGCCATGTTGCAAAAAGCTCTGTTTTTTTTAAACAGATTTGTGAATAATGATGAAATTGATGAAACTTAGCTATATTCTAATGCTAATTGCTGCAAAACGGAAACAGATAGAAATATGCTTATTTTTCCAGATGAAAGAAAAGACTCTAATCTTTATTTTGGTATTTTTTTATAGCAATAGAACACAATATTCTGTGGGCCTTGACAAATCAGTCAAAATCCAGTAAAAAGGGGTTGCTTCAGTGAAAATGGCTGGGAGTAAATGAGTTAATCTCACAATAACAAGCATGCATGTAAAATGAAATTTCATACTGATGGCTTTATTAAAGGTAAATAAAAGATCAGAAAATACTTTTTCACGACACCGTCGGTACTTTTGATGGCGGATTACATCATAACTCAGCACCAATAAGGCTTTCTCACATCACAGGGTTTTTCAAATGCAGCCTTATCCACTTTGATAAAGCTGATTCTATTATTCGTGGGCTCCCATATCCCAAGATTTTTAGTACACCACTGCTCAGTTCTCGATATGGCAGCACAAAGGCGTCTGTCTGAAAACGATGGTCAAACTTCATGAAATAATAAAAGTAACTGTCTCAACAAAGGTTGATGGCCATTGGTCATATGCAGCATCTGCCAGAAATACAAATCTGTGCCTAATATTGTTTCATAGCATTCTGAAAATGGGCAGTACAGTACAGTGAATTAATGTTTAGCACGTCTGCCTCATAGTTCTGAGGCTCTTGGTTCAAATCTCGGGTCTGACCTTTCTGTGTGGAGTTTGCATGCTGGAACTGGATCTTCAACATTATTATGGGCAGAAAAATGAGGACCCTTTAATTGCTATAGGGGAACTTAATGTCTGTGGTTGAAATCTCTTCTCTGGCCTTCTTGTGTGGAATTTGCATGTTCTCCCTAAGCTTGAGTGGTTTTCTCCAGGGGCTCCAGCCTCCTACCACATTCGAAAAACTATCCATATTCACTCTCTGGACATAAAAGCTTCTGTCAGCATTCACTCTGTAATTTTTACTTTTTCAAACTGTTGACTAAATGTGGATTTGAACTGCTGCTCAACATTTGTGAATCATTTAATTTGTATTAGTGGTGTCAGTATTCTGTCTGCCGTAAATGCAGTTCCATGACTGTGTGTGGTATCTGCAGCGAAACAGAGGGTTCCTCCCCTCCTGTCGTTGAGCAAGGCTCAGGCTCAGCAAGTCAGTCACCGCATTCGATGGGCGCGCTGGACAGTGGTACTGAATACCTGTCTGATTCTGCCTCCTACGCCACAGAGGTCAGCATGTCCCTCTGTGGACACGTGGGTGACACCAGCCAAATCAACAAAGGTCAGTGTGATTTTTGTGTGATCTGAGCATTACTGTTCAGCCCATGCATGATGGAAAGTGTCAAAAGTGTGTTTTGCTGTTTGTCCAGAGAGGTTTCTGGAGCACTCTGTGTCATACCAGGACTTTGTCAACAATCCAGGAATCATTGACGACCCTAGCTTAGTGATTTGTATCAACTCCAAGTAAGATCAAGTCATTTTCATCATCAATGCTTTTTATTTACTTGTATTGTATTCAAGTTATTGCCTATGTTTAACAGCTATTATAACTGGGCAGTGGCTGCTCCGATGATCTTGTCGATGACAGCTTTCCAGAAGAATTTACCTAAGGTTGAGAAGTTTTTTATTTATTTTTTAAAGAAGAATCCTGACTTAAGCCTCTTCACACTGTCATTTATCTGTCCATCTGCAGAAAAGAGCTTTCAATTAATTTTAATACAGCAGTGTGAGAGAAGTGAGTGAGAATCAGTGGACCTGCACGACAAGAGTTTTTGACAGGATGACTTGGTTCCCCCATCCCGTTTCTGCTCATTTAACCCCTGGGCGTTATTATAGTTTGATTAAATTCTTGTAATTTTTGCCAAAATCGGGCATTTCCTTTGAAGTGTGATATTTTTTTCACTTTCAACCGTTCAAAATGTTCACTGGCATCAGACCTATCTAAACATATATAGTTAAAAAAATAGTTTTTTTTAATGCTCTCTATGGACAATAATAGCAGTATTATGCTAACAGCAAAATTAACTATGCTGTATGTATATATATATATATATATATATATATATATATATATATATATGTATGTATATGTAAAATAAAGGTCTAATTTGAATATTTCATATGACATATTTAGAGGCTTGAATAAGTCTATAAGTCATAACAATAGAATTTTTTCTGCATGCCCAGTTTTCACACAATGGCAGTTTTCCGAATAGCACAAAACTCTTGTAATTTTGCCAAAATCAGGCATTTCCTTTGAAGTGAGATAACTTAGTCATTTATGAATATTTTTTTCACTTTCAACCGCTCAAAATGTTCAGTGGCATCAGACCTATTTTATTTTTTTAATGCCCCCTATGGACAATAATAGCAGTATTATGCTAATAGCAAGACTAACTATGCTGTATGTATATATAAAATAAAAGACTAATTTGAATATTTCATATGACATAGTTAGAGGCTCAAACAAGTTCATAAGTCATAACAATAGAATTTTTTGTGCATGCATTTTGTATTCATTTATTAGCCTTTGGCGCCACCTAGTGGATTTTTGTGTTAACACTCTCAACACACAAATTCCTCTATTTTCATGTTTATGACTCATCAAAGAAGCGATTGCATCAGTAATCACAGAAAATGCATTATAACACATCAGGTTTACAGCATATCAAAAACTGTGATTTATAATGGGAGTCAATGAGCCAAAATTGGGCATTATTACAAGAATTTCTTATAAATCTCTCCCTCCTGTTTGGTAATAATTATAAATTACAGCATGGCGCCAATTTGAACTTCTACATTTTTTAACAATCCTGGTAAAATGTCAGGTCCCTAGTGTATTTTTTTCAAATGCTTTTTCTTTGATGAAACACAGAAAAACATAAAAATGCCAGAAAATGGACAAATAACGCCCAGGGGTTAAGCAGAACAGCAAGTAGTTTATAATAGGCTTTAGTTAATCAAGCTCATAACTGAGCTCTTTAATAATGTGCCATAACAACACACAATTAACTCAATGTGTGATATAACTAATTTGTGATAGACCAATACAGTCAAGGAGACCCGATAACTGAGATTTCAAGCTGATATTCATTTGCAGTTAAAGAGAAAATATTAGTGTCAAAAAAAAAAAAAAACTTTTTCTTTTAATTTTAAACCTATAAAGACTTGAAAGTTTTGTTTAAAAATTACAACAAAAATTGCAGGATTGTTGGGGTGGGGGCGCTCCTGGCTCCTGGGTTTGCTCTTCGGCCGGTGGACCCTGCGGGGCCCGGGGGTTGTCCCTTGGCGCTGCCGTGGCCTGGGGGGTCCTGAGGTGTTGTTGAGGTTTTTATGCATGCCAGATCCACCACACCAGCATCTATCGAAATTCAAACACAATCTGCTTCTTCCTCTGGTCTTTGAATCGGTGGCTGATGTCTGTGGATCTCCCTCTGCTTCATCTATCCTTCCTTCTTTTCCTCAGTCTCTCCTTCGGTCTCTTGAGGTCTCCCTAATTTGTTGGAATTTAGATGTTTCTGGGATTGGTGAAAGACTCTGGTTGGTAACCCGGTGGGTAGTAGGCAAAGTCTGGTCGGTGCTGGATTTCACTTTCCTTTATTTTCTTTGATCCGTCCTCGGGTCTCCTAACAACCTCACGACTCTAACTGGGTTCTGAAGTATTCGGTTTAGGTGAACGGTAGGGGATTTTTAAGAGGTTTTAGGTGAACTAATGAGTACACACTCACACACATGCACACACACACACACACACACACGCACATACAAAATAAAAAAACAAAACAAAACAAAAAATAAATTAAAAAAAGAGCAATGATGATGACATGTCAAATCGGTAAAATTACAGAATGAACAATACTGAACTCAATTTTTTTTTTAAGTATAATAAAAAACTAAGAAAGTAAGTAGTTCTGCTGTAAATAGTTTCCCAAATTTCAACGTTTTTAAAAATAAAAAGTGAAGGGAGTTATCAGGGTCAGCATATTTTTTGTGGAAAAGTGGAAATGAAAAAATCCATAAATGAAAAAGTTCCCTGTATTCACTGAGCAACAAATGCATGTGAATGTAGCTAATTTAGGTTTTTTGTCATGGTGCGTAAAAGGTTTCAAAAGGATCTTCGCAGATGGGGAAAATGTGTCTGAATATGTTTGAAATGTCTTTGCGACAAATAAAAACTGTGAACATCTTACAAATCCTGATGAAAACCCTAAATTTGCTACGTTCGCAGGCATTCACTGCTCAGTAAGAGACCAGCTTTATCCGCCTTCGAATTCGTAAAAAGGCTGATGCCGATATTTGTAAAAATGCCAAATATCGGCACCGTTAATTGGTCTAGTCCTATAACTAATATGCTAGTATTGTATTTTCTATCCATAGAGTACTGTTCAGAGACTCGTTAAGGACAAAATGCCCAAAAAGTCTGGACGCTGGTGGTTCTCCTGGAGGAGACGAGACGTAGACAGCAACCAGGTTTTCTGTTTTATGTTTGATTGGCCACTGCCAATAGCACATTTACTGAAGGTGTCTCTTTTTGGTGTTTTAGCAAGAGGACTCAAAGAAAGATGACCACAAAATACAGTGTGGGGACCCTAACACAGTCATGTATGGTTATTTATACAAAAAAAATACCTCAGCATTTATTCATAATCATTCAGTTCTGCATCATATTTTTTAATCCAACCATTTTTAATGGACGTATGTGTTTTTTCCTCTTCAGGGCCATACTGGATGATGCGGATAGAAATGTGGTGGCAGGGTTTGGTCAAAAAGCCACCCTTACTTCTAGCATGTCAACAGACACGCTTCGCACCACTCAGTGTCTCAATCAGATGTACCGCAAATCACTTCGTCTGACATCTGAACAGATAGTAAGTGTAAAGGAGACGTGCATTTTTTAAAACAATTTAAAACAGTACCTAGGTGTCTTCATAACATTTTTTTGTATGGACATTTATGGGACACCCTATATGTCCCCTTCAAGTAAACATCGCACACAGCACGTTTACCACCTTTGTCGCTGTACTTTCTAACCAGGAGAACTTAAATCTGCGTGAAGGAGCCAACAAGGTGATATTTAGCGTGACCACTCAGTACCAGGGCACGTGTCGCTGTGAGGTCGCCATCTATTTGTGGAACTGGGATGATCGCATCATCATATCAGACATAGACGGCACAATCACTAAGTAAATACAGCTGTCTCTCCTTGTGGTATATTTCAAATTGGTCTTCTGACTCAAACAACATTACTTGATTTTTTTTTCCAACAGGTCTGATGCTCTGGGGCACATTCTGCCTCAGTTTGGCAAAGACTGGACACACAAAGACATTGCCAAACTCTACCACAAAATTCACCAGTAGGTCAACTGTATTTGTGTGCTGTTGTTAATAAAAGCCAAATATTCATTTTCTTGTTTCTGTCCAATTGTTAAATATTTACAAACGTGTTCAATGACTTTTTCTGTCATTGCAGAAATGGCTATAAGTTCCTGTATTGTTCTGCGCGGGCTATAGGCATGGCCGCCATCACTAAGAACTACCTGCAGTGGGTCAACGACAAAGGCACCGTTCTTCCAAAAGGCCCAGTACTGCTAGCCCCAAGCAGCCTCTTTTCTGCACTGCACAGGTAGAAACATCTTCTATCCTTAACAGGATAAGCAGTATAGAAAATGGATCGAGTGAATTTTGCAGAATATTCATTCTTGGGCTGTGCTGCATGATTTATGTCTCACAGTTCTGAGGTTCAGGGTTCACTACTCACTCCAGCTAACTGCTTCTGAATTGCCTGTTGTTCATTATGCAGGGAGGTGATTGAGAAGAAGCCAGAGGTGTTTAAAATCGCCTGTCTCAGTGACATCAGGGACTTATTCAACCCCAAGAGACAACCCTTCTACGCCGCCTTTGGCAACAGGACCAACGTATGCACGCCAGCACAATACATTCTCACATGAATATTCTAAATCAAAGTTCATTACTGTCACATTCGTATTGTTAATCAGTGGTGTAGTCCAGGGTGTATACGCCTACTCCTTTTTCTGTCAGCATTGAGTATACCCACTTCTAAATCCCACTGATGTGCACCATTCAGCCATGGCCTATACTCCTCTGCTTCGAATTGGCTGCTACCCCCTGCCTTCGCTGAGTATATTTGCTATTGGCATGAATGATGAGCCACAATGGTAAACCAGAAATTTAGCTCAAGCGAAGTGATTTGCCCTCATACACAGGACACTTGATCGCGACGTCGGTTTGGGTGGAGGCTGCTGGTTACACAGAACTACTTGCCTTAGTTTTATAGTAGCTAGGCTGGTCCTTGATTTACACAAGAATGGGGACGAATGGTTTAAGATTCAGCCAAAAACAATACTGAAGTCTAACCAAACTGTTGTTCACTATTTTTGTTTTGTAATTCAAGTTCTGTAATTGTAGTTCAGGCTGCTTGTGTTATCAGTAGTAAGAAACTGTTTTTAACAATTAATGATAATTTTATTATTGTGAGCAAATACAAATGACAGATTTTTTATTCTTACATCACCGTTTCTAAAAGAGGATGTTTTGCTAGACTACTAAAAAAAAAAGTGAAAATTGTGAGTGTACCCACCTCTCTAGGGACAACTACACACCTGCTGTTAATTAATATGTAAGGTAAAACCAGGAATTCGTGGCTAGTGGAATCAAAGTACACACAGGCAGTACAAAGTACACGCAGGCAGGTCTTTGTTTCTAAACTGCAAATGTGTTTCTGCAAAAAAATTATGAATTGTTATTATACAGATAAACAACCATTCACACTATTAATTACACCCCATATGTGCTAACCTCTTACCTATAAAGAATAATCAATTTTGGTGCTCCGTCACTCATTAATTGGGTTAATAACACTGGTCAACAGCAAATTTTAATCACAGATGGCTTTGTGGGTCACATTTTTTTCGTAGCATATCGGGGATTTTTTATATAGATATATACAGTGCTGCTCAAAAGTTTGTGAACCCTGCAGGCATGGTCAGATTTTTTTAATAAAATATTAAAATAGCCTTATTAAATGTTTAGTCATACTCCAATCTACATTGTTGACATTGAAAATAATGTACTTGAACAAAAAGAATGATAATGTTGTTATTCATTCCTGAACAAAAGTTGTTGATTTAAGCAAAACTCAGATCTCAAGGGTGCAAAAGTATGTGAACCGCTCACTTAATCAGACATTTCACCTCCTTTTGCAATGAGAACTTCATCCAAACACTTTCTTTAGTGACTTATCAGTCTTTCACATCTACTTTGGGGGATTTTTGCCACTCTTCCTTGCAAAATGCAGCCAGTTGAGAGAGGTTGGATAGGCGCCAAGCATAAACTGCCCGCTTCAGGTCCCGCCACAGTATTTTGAAAGAATGTAGAAGAAGAAGTAGTGAGGATTTTGACTGGGCACATCCAGATTATGAATCTTGTTGTTCTTCAGTCATTCATTGGTTGTATTGCTGGAATGCTTTGGATTATTCTCATGTTGCATGATCCATCGTCTACCAGGCTGTAACTTCACAAAGGACTGCTTCAGATTATGTTCCAGGATTTCACAATGTTCCTCTGAATTCATGATTCCCTGGATTATGTGGAGTTGTCCAGGTCCTGAGAATGAAAAGCCAACCCAGAATTCCATGCTTCACTCCAGGGTGAAGGTTCTTTTGCTAGTATGCAGTGTTGACTTTTCACCAAACATGACTGTTTTAGTTGTGACAAAACAGTTCAATTTTGGTCTCATCTGTCCACAGAAGGGACTTCCAAAAAGCTTCAGGTTTGTCCAGGTACGCTCTGGCAAAGTTGAGATGGGCAGCTTTGATCTTTTTTGTGAGCAGAGGCTTCTACCTAGCAAGCCTTCCATGAAAGCCTTGTCGATTGACTTTTCTTCTGATTGTTGAAGCATGCACATGTGTCCCAGATGCAGCAAAAGAAGTCTGCAAATCCCTTGATGTGATGTTCGAGCTGGCTTTTTACCTGTAGATTAGTTTAACTCTTTCACTGCCACTGACGTTTAAAGACGTCAAGTAAAAACCTACGCTTCACTGCCAATGACGTCAAAAGACGTCATCCAATGATTTTTTTTTTTTTTTTTGAAACGGGTAGAGGAAACCCTCCCGCATGTCTGGTCAAAGTTTCAAGTCTGTCTGTTGTGCCTAAGGACTATTTTTGGCCCCTAGAGGGCAGCGATGACTCTCTTTTGACAAGATCGGGTGGGCGTCAGTAGAGGCGGAGCTAGAGCGTCAAGCAGGAGATGAGAATGGAAGACAAAGGAAAAATGGCGGCCGGTCGCGAGGAGCTCACACCCGAGACGTTTTTTTCAAAGACCAAAAGCATCGCTGAAAAAGCACATTGTTGACGATGATCATCATAGATGATGAAGATGAGGGTGACTCCGTGGTTGGAAAGCATTGACGCGGCAGTAGAAGACGTTAGATGGAGCTAGATGGAGGAGGGAACGGGCAATGGCGAGCGTTTGCAAGCAGCTCTACACTTACAAGACGAAAGGCATCGACCAACGCTAAAATAGTGCATTGATGACGACGGTGATCATACTCGATGATGATGAAGGTGAATCCGAGCTTGACGGCGAAATTGGAACCGCTGACGCGGCGGCTATTACGGTGTCGTAACGCGGAGCGCAACCGAGCACGCACAGGCGGACGTTCGATCGGACGACGGAGAGTGCCCCGAGTCCAATGCATATTCATCGGAGGAGTGTGTACAGTCTGCTACTTGCTTTTTATTCCCCGGAAAAAAAGGCCGTCAAGAAAGTGTAACGTTTGCACGCAAAACGGACCAATGTGAAAGTGAAAGTAAACTGTTGTGCGAGTCCAGCGGCGTCTCCTTGCACGCAGGGGAGCGTTACAAAAGGAAAAACTGTATTTGAAACATCCACATAATTGTAAGTAGTACCACAGTTGCACACATTTGGAAATAGTTTGCGAAATTGTTTTGTCAAATTGTTACACTGTTGAATGGAAATAAACGTATTTTGCAATCAAAAAACACTTTTTCATTGTTGGTGAAAGCGTTTTACAGAAGTAAAGCACTATTTAGGTGTTTGTGGCATCATTCATGGACAAAAAGAAGTGTACAATTCACTAGAGTGCATGAAATAACATCGTTTCACAAAAAGCTCTTTTTCTCCGTTTTTTGTTTCAAAAGAGAGCATTTCGGTGAAAGTAACCATTTTCTATTGTTGATTACTGAAGAACGGAATAAGGTAGAAACAAACTTTTTTTTTCTGATGAAAGCTGAGAGTCCAATCTTTCATTTGGTAGTATGTGTGTTTCCATAGTCCAAACACAACATTTTCTGTGGACCTTGAAAGATCACTCAAAATGCTTAAATCGGCTGGCAGTGGGGACAACCCGTTTCTGAAAACGTCTGGCAGTGAAAGAGTTAAAGTCATTCTGAATACTTGCCAATTGTTTGTGTAGGATGCTTACGCCTACACGAAGGTGGGAGTGCTCAACACCAGGATATTTACTGTCAATCCAAAAGGAGAGTTGATCCAAGAGATGACCAAAGGAAACAAGTCCTCGTAAGTTTGGAAGCTTTTCCACAGCGTTCACATACATCCTTGATCACTGTTGTTATTGTCTGGTGCAGGTACACCCACCTGGGTGAGTTGGTGGAGCATTTCTTCCCCGAGCTTGACGAAAACGGATATTTTGCTTTCGTGTGTCCGGAGTTCAGCAGCGTCACCTATTGGAAGGATCCACTGCCAGAACTGGACCTTGACACATTACTGTAGTAGACGCAACATCCTTATCCTCTGCCAAAATACATAACCATTGTCTGCCTTAATATTTTGTCCCAGCATGCCTAATAACTGCCTTGGATTGACTTCACTGTGGTGGCACTGAGATGCAACATTCCCCATGTGACAACGTTAATTACACTACTCAGATTGACTCATGTTCAAATAGAACATTGCCTACAGTCAATCCAATGTAAATCAAAAATATGCAATCTTTCGAGTAATGTATTTATTAGTTGCGTTGACATTCATTCCAATTATTTGTGCATGGCACTTTTTAACAGGGTCACACATATCAGTTCAAAGCATGGGCCAAAAATTATGGTAATGCCAAATGTGTAGCTGCTGTTGCTTTTTTGTGTGATGGGACCATTTGAAGCATTAAGAAATGAGATGATATTCTTGTTGAGATAATTTATAGCTGCATGCATGGGTGTGGAGTATACGTTATGTTTTAGCGTCTACTTCGCAGTTATTTTATGTTTTTGAGTTGTTTTTTTTGGGGGGGTGGGGGGGGGTACTAAATTGAGATATGAGAATCCCTCATTAAGACTGCATAAAAAATGCATGGTTGTTTAGTTATGCTAGAAATTATTGATTTGATACAGAATGACTGTGATAACTAAATATGGCACATTTCATGTTCTTCCTATTAGTTACTACTGCACTACCACCGTTAGAAATGTTTGTACACTGTGAATGAGGGAGAAGCTTTTATAGTAACAATGCCACTGGCACAAGGCGTGAGCAATGGTTTTTAAGATTGTTTAATGACACTTATATTTATTTTTTCTGCATACAGTACTTTTCATGATAGAAAGATGGAATAATGGAGCTGGTAACTGCTACAAACTTAATGTGTGTATAGGTGTGGATGCATTTGAAATAAATATATCTGTTTTAATAAGAATTGGTGTCCATTAATATTTATTGTTTCATTATATACAGTTTGTTTTCCCTTATGAGTGCACATAGTTAGCAAGCTTGAAATGCAGTACATGAATTTGAGCGGGTGGTGGCGTGTCTAGTTCCTTGATCTACTGAGCACGCCTCACAACTTGATTTCCTCGTGAAACGCCTGACTCAACGACCGCACAGCTTCTTTCATTCAGTGAGTAAAGTATTGACAAGAGTTTCGGTTATGTCTAAATTTAAAATACTGTACATAATAGTGGGGCACTGTACTTCGAGGAATGTTTAAATGGCGCGACCTGCACAGGTGTCGATTCAAAAGGAACTACAGTAATGACCCAAACAAGGCCATACGACTTTTGTATTGAAATAATAAATAATTGAAATAATTAAATCATGCTGCTGATAGTGTAACAATGATAAGATTTGCCATATGATTGCTGTATCGATTTAATCAAACGAAAGTTTGGGTATGTCCAGCTTTACAGTTGAACGTCGTTGCGTGAAAAACAAAACCTAACTCGAGATAAACAAGTATGTGACCCAGAATCGAAGTGGATTTTATTATTCACGTTGATTGACCTATTCTTTGCAATAATTGTCTATTTTTTGCCAATCTTTTTTCTTTCTTTCTTTTTTTTTTTAGTGGCGTGAATGGGCAACAGGCTTGTGGTGCATAAAATGTTGTCCTGCTTTTATGGCTTTAGTAGGTTCGTAACAGGTGATATAAACGACTACCCTGTCTCTATCTCCGGGTTCATGCCAAGACTGACTAGTTGCCATAGTGTTACCATAATGTAGATAAGCAGAGTAGGAGGGGCTGCCAGAGCAGGTCAAAGTTAAATCAGCCTTTTCCTTATCTGTCCTCCAGGGTCTGTCAACATGTCTGCTCTGAGTCTGACAAACCCCACCAGCATTATAAATCTTGCTGAGGCCTTAACTTTAGATCTCCACTGCCCTATCTGCTTGCAACTCTACTCGGAGCCTGTATCTCTGCCCTGCGGACACGTCTACTGCCACGTCTGCATACAAACTCTGGGGGAAAGGCTTGACCGTCACTGCTGCCCCGAGTGCCAGGAGGAATACCAGGGGAACCAAGCCGTGGTGACCTGTTCCAAAATGTGCAGTATTGTCGAGTCGTACAAAGCCGCAGCGGGTAAAGTCAAGCTGCCTGCACGTGGTACAGTTGAGGATGAAAGCAAGACAAAATTAAAATTGGAAGTAGCTAAACAAAGCCTAGGAAGTGAGGGAAATCACTTTGAATCCAAAGACATTTCCTTCACTAAATTTGGACTAGCATCTCACGTCACAGACCTTGCCGTTCAGTTGGAGATGGCAGAGGATGTGCTGAGGAAGGAGAAGGAACAGGAAGCGGAGGTGATGGCTGCTAACGAGCAGCTGAGGGAAAAGGCATCGGAGCATCTGCGCCAGGTCGACGATGTCGTGCGGAAGTACAGTGCTGAGGTGATGCAGCTGTTTGATGACGAGCTCTCACCAGGTGAGGCCAGCGTGAGCCACAGGGTCGGTCAGGCCGCCCGCCTCACCAAACAGCTGAGACAAGTTCTGCTCAGTGCGGAGTCTCTCCTGACGGAGGGAGATGAGGGCGCATTGCAAGAAGGCCTTCGAGACCTGCAGCCGCACATCATGGAGATGACAGGAAAAGCCATCAGAGAAATTCAGGGCCGCGTGGAGTCAAAAGTCGACCCGGTTAGAATTATTCCCAAGTTGGAGCTCATGAACGGCGAGCTCAGGGAAAGTCTCGGCGCCATTCAGCGCTTCCTTCGCAATGCCCTCAACCCGTCTGAGGTGACGTTCGACATCGGGACAGCTCATCCGAATCTCATCCTCTCAGACGACTTGAAGACTGTGACGTTCAGTGCCGCCAAGCAGTCGTACCCGCCTTCTCCCCAGAGATTCACCAGCTTCTTCCAGGTCCTCAGCTCCCAGATCTTCTCCGAAGGCGACCACAGCTGGGAGGTGGAGCTTGACGGCGCTCCGTGGATCGTGGGCGTGTGCCAAAGTGGGAAGCTGGAGCGCAGCGGGGTTTCCTCGGCGCTGGAAAGCAACCAGAGCGCCTGGTGCCTGATGTGGTTCAACAATTTGCTGACAGCCTTCGAGCGGGGTCGCGGAGTTACGCTCAAGAGGACCACGATGTCGTGCAAGCTCGAGATTACACTGAGCTTCAGCAGCAACACTTTGAGCTTCTACAAAATCAGCCCCACAACCGGAAAGACTCTTGTGTACACATTTGAAGTTTACTTGACTGAACCTGTGCACCTGGCCTATCGAATGATGTCGGGGCATCCTAAGGCACGTGTGACCATCCTTTCATAATAGCTGGTGGTGATGGGTCGTGTGTTTGGTACGTGGACCATCAGTGAGGACTTACCCGAATGAATCCACACTGTCATGTCGCAATTATAGAAACCATCAACACAATACTATGTAATTCATCTGGAGCAGTGGAGACAAAAACATACAAAATACATCATAGTCAAATTTTGCTGTAACAGGCTTTGCTCTGACCTACCAATCAGAAGATGAAAACAAATGCATATGTTGTGCAAGGCAAACTTGAAATCTGATTGGTTAAAGCAGAGCTCACCATCCATGTTGAAACTGAGAGCTACTTCTTGGGTATGAATTCATGCAAACGGACCCAGTTTCATAACACACTATTGACATTCATTCATGTTAATATTCTGTCACAATAATTACAAAACAAATTTCAAGATGTAACACCTTATTTGTATAATTCTCTGCTAGTATGTGTATGCTCAAATGATGACTTCTACAACATACCTAGAAAATGAATGCTTAGTAAATGTTTTTTATGATTTGAATGAATGAGCCATTGATGGCAGTATGCAAAATGGCGTCTGCTGTCGGTGGCAATTGATCACCCTAATTGGCTGTTAGCCAGTGCATGAGATTGAGGTCAACTGTGATAAAAAAAAATTAAAAAGCAAAGCAACGCAAATAAAATGTTATTATCTAGTAAATGAAGCTCAGCAAAACGTCTTTTTTTTTTGCTTAAACTTGTTTCTCCTTTGTTATGAGTATGATGGGAAAGGATGGATATGTGTGAATTTTATTGCATGACACCCTGATTGTGGATGGTATTATATAGTGATGCACAACATATATTTTATTTATTTTGTGTTGGGTTTATTTATTGAAACAACATGGAGAAGGGGAGTTGAACAGGAAAGAAGGTGGTGGTGATCATGGGCTGTTGTGCTAAAGAGGATCAAATGGAAAAGTGGTGTGGAGGGAGGCCTTATGTGTCGGGCGGCATGAAGATAATATATTTATTGAAAATATGTTTTTTTTTTAAATAGCAACACATGCAACCATACATTTAACATTTGTTTGCTTATTTTATTTTTGTCAAAATGAACATTTCTGACATAAACAATTTAACATATACACAATAGTAACTACTGTATTTTTGTGTTAACATATTTTTATTAAGAAGAGAATAGAGTACAGTACAAATTCCAATAGTAAAGAAAATTATGTGTATCTGCCCGCTTATATTAATACAAAATAAAATAAAAATAACTACATAAAAAAGAAAAAAACAAACCTAAAAAGAACCATCCAGCCTGCCCATCTGTCCCAACATAAATAAATCACTTGAGCAAAAAGAAACACACCCAAACCTCATATCACGTTACAGGTGAAGATAATCAGAGTGGTTACCATATTTTGTTAACGGTTGATAGATTATCAGAGAGAATGAATCGTATCCTTTCCAGATGAAGTGTATTTGTAAGGTATTTCAGCCACTGTCTTGGATATGGTATGTCCTTTTTCCAGTGCATTAGAAACGTTTTTTTTTTTTTGCAATTACAATACAGTAAGAAATGAAACAACGTTCTGCATGACTCAAATTTACAATGTTACCAGGACACCCAAGAACAATCACCAAAGATTCAGGTTCCAACTGAATATGTCACTACTGTACTGTATTTTGATAGGATACTTGATCATCAATAATATGCGGAAGCGTGGAATGACAAATCGTCTAGTTTGAGATAGATTCAATATTTTATTTACTGTATAATTGTTTATGAATTGTAATGAAATCAGTTATAAATAAACACAGTTCCAACATTTAAAATAAGTATTTTTTTTAATTATTATTATCAAAATAAATTATTTTACGCAGTTATTTGAACACGTTCAAATCCTTTCCATTTTTTTCACCCGTCTATAACATAACGTAACATGATGTCATCGTATAATCTCGCGAGATGTGCTGCTCCGCGAGGCTGCAAAATGTCAGATGACAATCGGAGATATGATCAGCTACCACGGAACTCGCCAGAAAAACATGTCCAGATCTATCGATCAGTTGAGTGACGCGTGTTGTTTGTCGGGCAGCATGTGAATCATGCGATAAAGCTATATGGTTTTACTACAGCGTTTATTTTACAGTACAACGGAGTCTTCTGAAAAGGTAAAACGACGTGTTTTGCAAGATTAGCGTCGTTGCTTTTGCAGTGCATTTTCACTTTTGTTTCGATACAATCGAAACTGCTTGATAACATCTGATACGCAAACCCTTATATTTATTGCTATGTAATGACTGTTTTAAATGAATGTATGACACTTTACAAAGTGCACTAACATTGGCTAACATGCTAGCTAGCAGCGTCGGCTAACAATTAACGCTGTCTCAAAACCCGTCCACTAACTAACCATTGTGTCGAAAACACAGTGACCACTACGCTACATTGTTGTAGTATTTAATGAATTACATCAACATTATGGAGCGTTTACATCAGTGGAGCTCTTTAAGCAGTCGTCATGTGGTTTGTTTACGACAGTACGTTTCATATATGTTGTAATACTTAAATAAGATAGACCAGAGCACAACTACTGATATTTCTTTTCTTTTGTATTAACTGCTTCCACACGGACGCCAGAGGTTGTTGCATAATGTTTTAAAGCAGATACTGTGAGAGCAGGTGTTTGCTTGGTATGTGTGGATTGTTGTGGCGTATTAACAATGGTTTCAAATGTGAATTCTTCCGAGGGCTACAATATTTTACTTGCAATACATTGTGTTGTATTTATATAATGCGCTTCCACATCCCCTCTCAGGCGGAAAACCATGCTAGCCACTCCTGTGGTTAGTTCTGTTCAATACAATGGCAGCGTCACGTCACCACCACCGGAGAATACGTCTACATTCCCCACCTGGCTACCTGATTCCGAAACAAACATCAGCAAGCCTCACAAATGTCTACAAATTCTGTATGAGGATGTTGGTGACTCCAGGTAATCAAGTGACCACAAAAGAAAAAAACTAATCCAGATGATGGTGGCACTAACGGGCTTCATGCTCGCCTTTCTAGGGTGCGTTTCTGGGACATCATTCTCCTCATACCAAATGTGGCCTTCTTTGTTTTCCTGATGTGGAAGCTGCCATCGGCAAGGGCAAAGATTCGGGTCACGTCCAGCCCCATCTTCATCACCTTTTACCTCTTGGTGAGACTCAAAACCAAGCATCTGGCATTGAGTAAAGTGGAACCTCCAAAATAAAATGCAATACATTTTGTGATGTTGGTTGACCTCAAAGTTGTTCACATTTTAAAAGCAAGTTGGAACTTGGCATGGGCTGATATTACATTAGGTTCTGACGGTATGATAAACTTAAGCAAAAATATCGCAGTATTAAAACTACAGGTCTAAAATGGCCTTTTTTGAAAGATTTGGCTTAATAAGAACATTTTTTTTAGTGAACATTATTATTATTATTATATTTATTATTTTTTAAATACAATATTTGGAACATTAAATGTGTGCCATGTTAACTATAAATAAATGTTAACATTGTTCTACTGTTTAAGCTCTTCTTAGTAAGTCACAGTGTGCCATATCTGGTGAGCTTTTTATTTTTTAGAGCAGCTCATTAGGCTACTCATGCACTTGTGGGCTAACTAGTACCTGCTGGCACTATGTTACACTCCATTGATTGTGTCGTTCTGAGAGCATATAAATACTACATGAAGGACGGGATACTATCACACATGATGACTGACTGCATGTTTTTGGTCGTCTAACGTGTATGTCTCAGGTATTTGTCGTAGCAGCAGTTGGGATCACCCGGGCCATTGTATCAATGACTGTCAGTGCATCCAGCTCTGCCACCATCATCGACAAAGTAAGGAAAGGCAAAAAAATGTGCAGCTCTACACCACTGCAAACCACAATAATAAATATACATTTTTGTTAAATTAAGCGTTATTCAATTTTAGGAAGCTCTACTATGTACTAATGGAAATTATTAGATTGTGCAGGTAGAAATTACACAAACTTGTATACATTGGAAATTGAAGGCTGAATGCCATATAGTCTGAAAATTGCCTTGTGGGCAATTCTCCTTAAGCTTATGCAATAATTGAACCTTGTAAATTATATGATATTTATTCTGTTTTTGGTTAGGTCCGTCAGCATATACAAGTACTTTTTCACTTCCCTTCTCGGAGATACTTAGGCAAATGTGTGTGACTCACAAATGATTTTGCTAAATTCTCTTTAAGTGCAAAACTCTTGGAAACTTTGGGGGGGGGGGGGTATACTACATCAATTAACACTTTATTAAGATATGAAATACCAGTATGAATGGAAACATCCCAAAAAAAAATCTATTTTTTAGAGAATTTAAAATGTAGAAAATTCCTCTGAATGCCTTAAATGTAACGCATGTTGTTAGTCGCTGCATTAGAGTAAATTTATTTTGTCAGCGTTCATCAATAAGTTTTTGACGAATGTCGTTTGAAGAATTTAGTTGAACATTACAACATTGTTTTTCTGAGCCGACGCCATCGGTGGTGGTGCTGTATTGTGTAATAATTCGAAGCAGCTGTTACATTATAGACCGTTCCTTCTTTTATGGAATATTGGCCAGAGGGCCTGATCTGAGTCTCGGCATGACTTTGCTAGGTTGTTGCGTAAAAGAGAAAAGACATGGTGGCATTGTTCGCATACCATTTATCGATAGCAGATATCTATCTGCATTCTGCAGTATGTGTACACTCATGGACACACTGCAATGGTTTCGCTGAACAAACAACAAATGGTTAGGTCATGCTTAAGAATATGAACTCAGCTGACAGTTAGGTCCTGTTCTTTGTAGGTTAGAAGATAGATTTTAGCACAGTGCATTCTCCTGATCTTTGTTGCTTCTTTCTCTCTTTTTCTTTCTTTCAAAGGTATTATGGGAAATCACCCGCTTCTTCTTACTG
Organism: Vanacampus margaritifer; assembly: GCF_051991255.1. Lineage (NCBI taxonomy): Eukaryota > Metazoa > Chordata > Actinopteri > Syngnathiformes > Syngnathidae > Vanacampus > Vanacampus margaritifer. The sequence continues at coordinate 23,103,763 of NC_135439.1, read as the reverse complement.
GCCATTGAACTCAGTGTTGTCATTCTGGGACTGGCTTTTGGTCGGTTTGCTGTATAGTTTCACTTTGCATTTGATGTATTGTAATATTTTAGACACCATTGTGGTGGAATTTTCCTTTATTAAAAATGCTAACGTGCAGCTTTTCTCTTGTGTTGTGACTCATTTTGCATTTATAGGTCATCTGGAGAGTAATTCTAGTATAAAGCGGGTGCTGGCTATCACTACTGTGCTTGCTCTGGCGTACTCCATCACACAGGTAGAATGGAATACAAAAAAGTTTCCAGTGCAGCATCTAAAGACAAGTGAAATTAACTTTCTAATTTTGTTATTTACATCTCTTAACAGTAATATAAATGTAAAGGGAGTGTTTAACACTGTATATATTAAAGAGCAAATGGAATAACGAACTAATGAAAGCGCTCAAACATTTGTCAAATTCTGATTTGTACAAACTTAGAGGAGTGCAACTTAAGCAGTTCCACTCAAGTCCGATATATAGTGAAAGCATGATTGAGCACCCCACCCACACAAAATGTATATAAAAATGCTTCCCCTGTAGGGCACTTTAGAGATCTATTACCCGGACAGTCACCTGTCGGCTGAGGACTTCAATATCTACGGACATGGAGGCCGACATTTCTGGTTGGCCAGCTCGTGCTTCTTCTTCTTGGTAAGTACTTAGTGGGGGGAAAAATGAAGAAATAGAAAACATATATCACTCACCACTCTCATGTCTTTCCTAGGTGTACTCTCTGATTGTGATCTTGCCTAAAACTCCAGTGAGAGAGAGGATATCCCTGCCATGTAAGATGGAGTAGAGCAGTGAATGGATATGCACCAACCCCTGGAAGCACTTCAATATGCCAGTGATTGGCAAACTTGTATCCAGTAAATGTAAAACTAGCGATACTGTTTAGTTTCAGGGAACAGTGGTTGCCTCATATGAGCATTTTCATGTGGCACTTTGCACGGATTGAGTCGCTATTAGAGCAAAATGCGCTTTTTGCATGAAATGTCATGAGCTAGTCCTAATAAATATGTCCGGCAAGTATTTATAGCCTTGCTGAGTAAATGACCGGGTATGAGCCTTCAAAAAGATTAAAGCACAATGCACATAAACTGAAGTGAACCCAAAGTTTTTTGTTTTTTTTTAATCTGGTTTCTCTAACTAACATTGACACAACAGCATGTAAACATTTTTAAAATGGTTGTATTGTCATGAATGAACAAAGTGCTTCTGAGGGCTATTGCATGTAGTCCATAGAAATGAAGAAAGAACAGTCTTGGTAAAGTGTGTTTATCAACCTTTATTTCACTTCCTTTATGCAGCTAAGAGGAGTTTCTATGTGTATGGTGCCATCCTGTCCTTATTGAACTTCTTCCAGGGCCTGGGCAGTGCCCTTCTGTGCGGAGGAATTATAGAGGGACTCTGGTTAGTATAAATATATGTACAATACATATTGCATGGGCTTTTAAAACGGGCATAATCGGAAAGGTGGCGCTGCACCGGTGTAACATTAACAACAAAATAGCGTTGTATTGATACAGTGGTAAACTTGGGTATCTGGAGTTACAATATATAATAATAATAATAATGATAATATTGCATCGGATTTATATAGAGCTTTTCTAGCCAAGACGCTTTACAATGGAATGGATACATTATTCATACACTCATACATTCACAATGTGGTGGCGATAAGCTACTTAAGTAGCCACAGCTGCCCTGTGGCAGGCTGACGGAAGCGTGGTTGCCAGTGTGCGCCTACGGCCCTTCCGACCACCACTAAACTAGTGTTGTCACGATACCAAAATGTTGACTTCAATACTATACCTGCATAAAATACCTTGATACTGGTACTGAAACGGTACCTCGACAAAAATCTAAAACATCAGCAAAAGCAGCAAAATTATTTTATTGTTTTATTAATTCAAACTATTAGGATGTATTCATGTTAATTAATGTACATACTGTATATATTTATGTATATACTGTATGTGCTTTCACATTGCATCCCATATTCTTGAAGTACTTTATTTGACTGTATTTGATGTCCGTTTTAAATATTGGTAATACAGTGGCACTCCCATGACTCAATATAACGTTGCTTGAGTGTGCGTGCATGTCTCTGATCTTCTCCATTACGCCCCCAATTAGTCGAATGCGTAATCAAATACTACAAACTAGGAACAAAATAATTCACTCTCCACTTATTTTTTATGGGAAGTGTCAAAAAATGCGTCACAACCTGTCGCTCTCAGTCAGTCTGGGCTTTTTCTATGCATACCTGTGATTTCCTACTGTGTGCCTGTTCGGTGAACGCACCTTGAGTCCACTGCAGGGCCAGGAGTGATTGTTGCTTTTTCTTCTGCTTCTCCGCGAAAAACATTTGCTCTTGTTACAAAACGTCATGTCGGTTGGCTTGCCATGGCTGTCGGCCATGTAAGGAAAAAAAAGTTCCGTATGACACACTTTGCGTGTCATTCTTCTCAACGAGGAGTAGACGGCCTGCGAGAACTACACTTAATTAGCTCGTTATGCTTCTCAACAAGGAATGCACGGCCAGCAAGCGCTTCAGTGTTCAGTGGGCTGACGGACTGTCTCGTATTTATTTTTTTAAGTACCGGTGCTAAATTTTTTTTGATACCGAGCCGTTTTTGACGCCAAAACATCGAGGTACGGTACTGGTACTGTTATCCTGTGCAACATTACACCAAACATTCGCACCTTCCATACACCAGTGTGAGTAGCACTATATATAGCTCCACACATTTGTGTCACAATTAGGGTATTTGCACAACCTATATACTAGTGCTGGGTATTGATTCTAATTTCCTCAATTAATTCGATTTTGATTCACAAGAGTTCAGCTCCATTCTATTTAAATGTTTCCTGATTTGATTCACTTCACTTCAGTCCAATATCGATTCATTATGGAACATCAATTCTTCTTAAATGTCAAGAACATGATAAAAACGCCTCAAATCTTAAATTCCAAAATAATTTTTAACACGTGTTATTATCACTTAAGTCAGTGGTGTCCACACTCGGTCCTCGAGGGCCAGAGTCCTGCAGGTTTTGGATGTTTCTCTTCTCCAACACACCTGAAGCTCATCAGCAAGCTTTGCATAAGCCTGACAACGTTCCTGTTTATTGGAACATGTGCGTTGGAGCAGGGAAACATCCAAAACCTGCAGGACACCGGCCTGAGTTTGGACACCACTGACTGTTACACAACCATTGACATCAGTATGGATAAGAAGAAAATGTTTTCATAATTCTAATTCAATAATTGTAAATATAAATGGAAAAGATTCTAATCTGAATTGTCTAAGAGTGCAATAAATCAGGTATTTTCTAAATGTAAGAAAATACATTAGAATAAATTTGAACAGTAATTTCAAGAAAAACAAGATTTTAAAAATAGGCACTTTAAAATTCTATTTTCCTAAGAATTTAAGAGAAAAAGATATTAAAATAATTGATTCATGGTTTTATGAATCAATATCAGGCTTGAAAAGGAAAATCAATTCAATATTGAGTCTTCTACTTTTTTTTATTTTTTATTTTTATTTTTTACCCAGCCCTATTATACACTATTATTACCGATAAGTAAAAATTGGTAGTGGAAACATTGTGAGCTCAAATTCAACATCTTTTTCCATTGCAATGATCTCATAACGTATTTTTTCCCCCCACAATTTAAAATAGTTCTCATGTAAAGTATATTAACACGTCGGTGACAAAATACCACAAGTTAAAAATATATATATGTATATATATATTGTATTGTTTAATTTCACACTTGATGGCTGGGGGAGGCATCCTTGATACCCAAAAAGTTAGACAAGCCATGAAGTAAATGTTTCCATTATACTGTATATTTGGTGTTGCTAACTCTTAGTTTCTTTCTGAACCAGCTGTGTGGATGTCACCACCTTCCTCTACTTCTCTGCTTTTGCGCCACTCATCTACGTTACATTCCTCAAAGGATTCTTTGGGTACGTAAGAAGAATCTCACAGACCAAAAGTGCTCAGAAATTATATTCACACGTTTGCCTGTCTTATCTCTCTTGCAGCTCCGAACCCAAAATCCTGTTCTCCTACAAATCCCAGGTGGACGAGGCAGACGAAAGCGACGTCAACCTTCCACCGACTGTTGCTTCAACCATTGGCCGCAGGGAGCTCACCGACCAGGGCCTGTACTATTCCTCCACCCAGTTTGACGGCTCAGGTCCCAGCAGTACAGGAGTGGTCGGAGCGTATCTGGATGACGTTGTTTCGGGACCTTTTGGATCCAGCAGCATCAACAGCATTGAAGCTGATAATTGGAGGCCTATTAACGTCTAATTCCTTTGTTGGGCTGGTGTCATGCATTTGGACTTGAATGTGTGTAAATGGTGTCAAGAGCAAAATGTAAATGTGTTTCTATGAGACCAAGGCGTTACAAATATGGACAAAGAAGTAAGGAGGGACCTTTTTCGATCCATTTATCTTGCGGACCCTGACTTATTGACTGTTTTTTCTTTTTAAACACTGTTGCCAGTGTGCCCTGCTGCTGTTGCTCCTCGCTCAAGTTGATTTTTTTTTCTCAGCACATCTTCTCTCATTCCACTTTTCTTCAGCAATAGCTTTGTCCTCAGTGAGGAAGATTTTGTCATTACAACAGTCTTAACAATTTCAGTGACACGGAGTATCATTTGTACATTCCCACTGAAATGTTTCAGTAACTGTAATCTTCTACCAGGTATTAACCGTATGTCCTAAACTGCCATTTCTCAGTATACACGGCAATGTTGTGTGATTTTGACAGGTATGTTTTACCTTTTGAACTAATTGCTGTTGTGTTAACAAGTGAAAGTGTTGTGTGTAGCTGTGAAAAAAGAAAGAAGATTGAAAAAACATTCTCTGGTTCAGTTTATAGCATCTTGAGTTGTCTACTGACACTGAAAAATTATCAGCTATGATATTTCTACTCCTGAACACATCACCTATACATATAATGAAAGTGTCAGTCGTTTTAACACCTTCATGGTGCCATCTGTTATCTTCTTCACCTGAAATGCCCAACTTTTTCTTTTTTTGTCCAGGGCAAAAGCTGCCTTGTATTTGTTTCCACAAATCATTGTTGGTTGTGTGAGTTCTTGAACACCCTTTGCAGTATTACATAGTATTCATAATGGTAACCTGTATGCTGAAAACGCACTTCAAGGTTACATTTGAATGTATCCGTTCTGAGCAACAATACAGAAAAATACATTCTTGACCTGGCTGATTCAACATTTTAGATTCAAACTTGGCTGCATTATTTTATTTTAGCATTCATTGACTAGTGTAGAGTATTTCTGCTCTAGTGTTTTGCAGATACTTTAAAACCAATTACAGTACGTAAATTGTAAAAATCACTTTCCTGTCAAACGACTCCATGCTATATACAGAATAAAAATTATCATAATTCTCAATGGTCTCTAATGAATATTTCAAATGTTTCTTTAATTACAATATTATAAATGCAATAATTGGAAAATTCATACTTCATACTGAACAGTGACAATTTCATGCTTTGCTTTTCCCTCCAAAGTTCCATAAAGTAGAATATTGTAGTTCAAAAAGTCAAAGTAGATTCACTTCACTCATGATAAAAAAAAAATTGTAATGACTTGGAGATGTATTGTTGCCAACGAACGAAACCAAGTTTACCATCACTAAAAATATTTAATATTTTTAATAACGAAATTAGGAAATACTTATTGAAAAATATTGAATGAATAGTGTTGAATTAACTACTGGAAACAAAAAACAAACAAACCCGAACGTTACCTGTACAAAACGGTACTGAGAAAGTAGTAGACTACAGTTGTAGAATACATTTCCCGTCTTCCCCTTCTTCACGTGATGCGCAAAAACGTCATAATTATTTCATCCAACCAATTAGCTTTGAGAATAGTGCGGGGCACAGTGACCTTGATTGGACCGTTTTGACCAGCGGTAGCGGGCGACTGTGTGAAGCCGCTGTCTCTCAAATAAATGTTTACCTGTAAGCGAAATTAAAAACAAAGCAAAAGGAACGCACCAAGTGGGACAAATAAGTGATTCGAAATGGGAGGAAATGGCAGCGCGGCGAGGAAAGTGTCATTCGGACTGGACGAAGAAGAGAAGGTCACGGTTATTGAAGGAGTGAAGGTAACTGTAACTGTCAACGTTGTTTTGTTATGCTATTTTTTGGACTGGCGTTAATCATTATTAGCTGATGGGGGTCTGTGTCCTTCCATGAACCTGCTCATATGTACCCAGACGCCCCGTCATTGACTCCCACTGCTTGCTACTTGACACTACAAATGACGCGGTCAAGCTAAGATTGCCATGTAGTGGAAGTAAACTGTCTTTGACCTACATTACGTGCGCATTGTACTATTATTATTAATATGATTAAGTGGGAACGTTTGCAGTTTGTTTGCTAAAACATTAAGCACGTCTATAAATAAAGGGGCGAATAAAGGTTTTACAATGTTTTACTGTACTGGTTCAGTAGTGTGCAAAATCACACTTCCAAGGGCTGCATACAGAAAATTCCAAGGATGCAATTTGATACTAGGTAATACCTTTGATGTATTTAATATGGTAAAATCAGTTCAGCCGTGCAGGTGAAGATATGCAAAATGAATATTATTTATTATCCATTATGCAATTATGATTATTTGGTGGGGGGATGTTGGCCCTATTCTCTGTACTGAGCAGTAGCCGAATTATGTTTTCAGAATCAAAACAAAAATAAGTGTACAGTGTAATTGTGTTTTAAGCTGACGCTGAGCACAAAATGGAGCAAGCAATCACCATTTAGGTCATTTGCTTCTGTATGTGATTTATGTTTATTTATGGAGTTGTTATGAATAGAAATTTCGTTTGTATTTTAGTGACAGAAAACAACGAATACATACTCAGCCATCAATGTGTCTCAAGATGTCATAAGATGTCTTAATAAGCAAAATCAATCAAGACATCTCAAGACATTTTGGAATATCAAGACATCTTAAGACAAACATTTAAAGACCTTGTCTGTCCTTGACAGAGCAGCACATGGGATGCCCCCCAAACAGATTTTGTGTCTTGAAGACAATGAATATCTTAAGACATCTTAAATCATATTTTCATGCAGATCGTAAGATGTCTTGAGACATGGTATCATGACAGAAGCAGCACATGGGTTGCCCCCAAAAGAGATGTTTGTGTCTTGAAGACATTGAATGTCTTAGGACAGCTTAATACATATTTCCTTTGACTTAAGACACGCACATCTTAAGGTGTCTTGAGACATGATATGGATGATTCGAAGAAATGGTCAAGCTAATCTTGTTTCAATGGCAGTATTATGATGATAATGATCTATTGATATTTTGCTGTAAAACCTTATATAATGTTATTGGAGTGTCAAATAAAAATTAAATGACCCCCCACCCCTAATAATTAACTTACACTATTTATAATTTAGAGTCTTGTGTAATGGAATTATTATGGTACAAACTAAGAATAATTAACTAAACAAGTTATGAACAAACAAGCAATGTTGCTTCACATGGAACAGGATATGGTGATATAAATACTCTCAAAATAAGATGAAGATAAACTGGAAGTGAAATAAAGTTGTTGTTGTTTTTAAAGTGCCATGAAATACCATAGATATTTGAGAACAAAACAAAACACAATCAAACAAATTCAAAACGTCAAACTATTAAATTAAATTACATTTTAAATTAAATTTCGACACACGCACGCACGCGTGCGAGGGGAGTTGGACGTCGGACGACATCTGATGATCGTCAGATGCTTCAAGGAGGTAGCGTTTTTTCTTTTGTTTTTCATGCTGTTCGACAATCCAGACGACAACTATACGGCGAATGGAAAGGTGAGTAAAGGAATTTTTTCTTCGTACTGTGTATCTTGCAAAAACCCCGGGATAACAAAGTGCAAGGTACAGCTGCCATCACTGTTGCAGCAGTGTCGTGTGTTGAAAAAAGTTTGTCAAAGCACCACCGTGGCTGTTCGCTAACTAGGTACAGTATGCTAGTTCAGTGTAAAAGTGAGTATTTCTATAGCTTTACCGTGGGCTACAACACGAACAACGAACAAATTTCAATTCTTGTGGTTACGTACGTGGTTTTCGAGCCGAGGCAGCAGCGAGGAAATCAAAAACTTTTTCATGTGTTCTGCTGCACACATATATTTTATAGGTTGAAGTTAGAGTGAAGATTGAATAATCAGTATAAGAGTAGGTATTTGTTCATATATATTTTTTTTTATAAAAGCCAATACACGTAACTGTTGTTGAGTGATTGTTTCTTTTCTTTTTTTCTTTTTTTTCTGGAGTGAGTGATTGTTTCTTATGTTACATTGAGGTTTGGAGAGTGTGAGTAACATCTGAGAGAAGCCAGTTGTCTGAACTGATGTTGACGGTATGTGATTGTTGTTTCTTTTATGTAATATAAGTATTTTTTAATTTGTACTGTATTTTGTTATTTTGTGTAATATTGTATAATTTTGCAGTTGATAATATTGTATATTAATTTCTCAGAGAAACTCGAATGACTCATAACTTGTGTTAGTAGGCTGAACTGATGTGATTAATTCATTTTGTGTGTGTGTGTTATACAGGTTATTTTGAAGTTACGGTGAAGTATGAAGATGCAGTATTAGTAGTAAGTATTTCTCAAAACAAAAGCCAGTATTATGAACTGTTGTTGACAAAATGATTCATTATTTCTTGTGTTCTACTGCTCACATACAGATATTTTATAGGTTGAATTTAGAGTGAAGATTGAAGAATCAGTATAAGAGTAGGTATTTGTTCATATATATTTTTTTTTATAAAAGCCAATACACGTAACTGTTGTTGAGTGATTGTTTCTTATGTTACAGTGAAGTGTGAAAAGTGTGAGCAATATTAAGAGAAAAAACAATCGTCTGAACTGATGCTGACAGCACGTGATTGTTGTTTCTTATATGTAATATATGTGTATTGTGTGTATTTTAAGCTATTTTGTGTAATATTTTGTATTTTTGCAGTTGATAATATTGTATATTAGTTTCTCATGTGTCCTCTCTAATTTTTTTTGTCTAAAATGTTTATTTTTGACTACTTTGTATTTTCTGCACATTTTTTTGAATAATTATTTGTTGCATTTTTATATTTACAAATATCTTCTTTTTTTTTTCGTTTCGTCTTCAATTCTGCTTATCCGGGGTCGGGTCGCGGGGGTGGCAGCTTTAGCAGGAAAGCCCAGACTTCCCTCTCCCTAGCCACTTCACCCAGCTCCTCCGACGGGATCCCAAGGTGTTCCCAGGCCAGCCGAGAGACGTAGTCTCTCCAGCGTGTCCTAGGTCGTCCCCGGGGCCTCCCGCCAGTAGGACATGCCCGGAACACCGACCCAGGGAGGCGTCCAGGAGGCATCCGAACCAGATGCCCGAGCCACCTCAACTGGTTCCTCTCAACGTGGAGTAGCGGCTCGACGTTGAGTCCCTCCCGGATGACCGAGCTTCTCACCCTATCTCTAAGGGAGAAGCCGGCTACCCTGCGGAGGAAACTAATTTCGGCCGCTTGTATCCGGGATCCTGTTCTTTCGGTCACGACCCACAGCTCGTGACCATAGGTGAGGGCAGGAACGTAGATCGACCGGTAAATGGAGAGCTTTGCCTTTCGGCTCAGCTCCTTCTTCACCACAATGGATCGATACGGCGTCCGCATCACTGCAGACGCTGCACCGATCCTCCTGTCGATCTCCCGCTCTAACCTACCCTCACTCGTGAACAAGACCCCAAGATACTTGAACTCCTCCACTTGAGGCAGGATCTCATCCCCGACCCAGAGAGGGCACTCCACCCTTTTCCGACTGAGGACCATGGTCTCGGATTTGGAGGTGCTGATCCTCATCCCAACCGCTTCACACTCGGCTGCGAACCGCTCCAGTGAGAGCTGGAGATCACGGCTTGAAGAAGCCAACAGCACCACATCATCTGCAAAAAGCAAAGCTGCAATGTTGAGGCTACCACACCGGACCCCCTCAACGCTTCGGCTACGCCTAGAAATTCTGTCCATAAAAGTTATGAACAGAATCGGTGACAAAGGGCAACCTTGGCGGAGCCCAACCCTCACAGGAAACAAATTAGACTTACTGTCAGCAATGCGGACCAAACTCTGAAATCGGTCGTACAGGGACCGAATAGCCCGTATCAGGGGGCCCGGTACCCCATACTCCCGAAGCACCCCCCACAGGACTCCCCGATGGACACGGTCAAACGCCTTCTCCAAGTCCACAAAGCACATGTGGACTGGTTGGGCGAACTCCCACGCACCCTCGAGAACCCTGCTGAGGGTGTAGAGCTGATCCACTGTTCCACGGCCTGGACGAAAACCACACTGCCCCTCCTGAATCCGAGATTCGACTTCCCGACGGACCCTCCTCTCCAGCACCCCTGAATAGACCTTACCTGGGAGGCTGAGGAGTGTGATCCCTCTAAAGTTGGAACACACCCTCTGGTCCCCCTTCTTAAAAAGGGAGGCCACCACCCCGGTCTGCCAATCCAGAGGCACTGTCCCCGGTGTCCACGCAATGCTTCAGAGACGTGCCAACCACGACAGCCCCACAACATCCAGAGCCTTTAGGAACTCCGGGCGGATCTCATCCACCCCCGAGGCCCTGCCACCGAGAAGCTTTCCAACCACTTCAGTGACTTCGACCCCAGAGATAGGGGAGCCCAAATATCTAATATTTGTATTTTTCTCACTTTCTTTTAATCAAACTTGTTTTGCTTTGATTCTCGTTAGATATATTATTATTATTATTACTGTTGTTATTATCGTTGTCGTTGTTATTGTTATTATTGTGAATGCGTATCAAAGTTTTTAGGGTTAGATCCAGTTTCACCTTGCTTTCAATGTGTCCAGTTACAAGGTAGGGAGAAAAACATCTTGTTGGATTCTCTGTGTTCAAACGGTTGAAAATGTTGCGATTAAATACATGTTAAATTTGAATGTGTTGATTGTTAAATTTCTTTCTTGGTTCTGCCTCAATCAAAATACTGTAATTACAAAATAACAATCAACTACAAGTAGCAGGTTGCAAATTAATGTATGCTCACCAAATATGTTCGGTAGTAACAAACATTAGTATTCTGTATATACTGTGTAACATGGCTTTTCATTCTTTTTTGACATTAGTCATTAGTGAGGATTAAATGTCTTTTATGGTATCACGATTCACTGTTCCGCTTGATCAGTTAAATTTAACATTGTATAACTTTTGTCATTTAAGTCCATGTCTCACTCAGCAACTCAGGCTTGCTAGGGTTTATTTTCGTCAGGTTTCATTCAAGACTGCAAAACGTTGCAAAGACGTTCAGCTTCTGAAACCATTTTTATTCTCAGTTTTTCTTGTCGCCATCAAATTTTGAACATGTTAAAAAAAAATTCTTTGCGACTATAAAAACGGTTTGCAAGCATAGAAATGGGTGATAAGGTTCTGGCAAACACTCTTGGCAATGTTTTGCAGTCTTGAAAGAGACCCGACGAAATGTCATCACTTGCAATGCGCGCATCCTCGCAAGCCTTCGCTGTTTATTGAGACACAGTCTTAACTGACAAAAGTACAGATAATAAAATGTTAAATATAAAGAGGAACAGTAAGATAGTGATACCGTAAAATACATCTTTATACGTTTGAAGACCTCTTCAGACGTGTGAAGACATCTACAGACATCTTAAGATAATCTTGAGACATCTCAAGACATTCATATTTCCAAGACATCTTAGGGCATCTTAAGACTCAAGTCTATAGACATGTCTTATAGACATCTTGATTTATCAAGACGTCTCAATACATGTATTTAGACACATCTTATAGACATGTCTTGACTTTAGAAGACATCTCAAGACGTCTCAAAAATATGTCTTAAGACATAACTTAAGATGTCTTGAGACACATTGATGGCTGTGTATGTATGTTCTTATTTTAGTCTCCTCCCCCTCCTACACACTGAAAGAATGTAACATTGTTTGGAATATATATTGTGGAGTTGTTTCCACACCAAACTCAGGCTAACCAGCAAACCGAGGAGGTTAAGCGGAAATGGATGGCTGGACAGTTTGCTGTGGTTTAAAACTGCACTGTGTCATACCAAAATTAGTTTTATAGTATTTTGGGTACCCTTATTTACCTTGGCTACATAATGCACAAGAAAAATGACAAAGAAAAGACTTTTCAACTGCTTCCTCGTTACCAAATAAGCTGAAAGTTACTAGTATCTTCTCTTTCTTTGTTTTTCTTCTTTTTCCAGTCTGGGTGCCCTGTGGCACAACATTGGCTCCCATAGGTCGGTATTGGTATTACCACCTGACATCCTTTTCGTGAATGGCGTACTGTGTTTGTTATCTGAAGTGCACCTGACCACACACAATTAGAGCAGGAATAACACACTTGCTGTTTTTCCCCCTTTTCATGTTTTCTTGTTAAAAAAAAGTATTAATTTCATTCTGGTAAGAATAACATCTTGTTTGAGTCACTGGGAACAGTGTGCAACAGCTTGGGAAAAAATAGACGGCAAACACATTTTGACAGCTTCTACATTAATGGAGGCAAAATGGATTGATTTTAGTTTGTATGGTGAGAGTAGAGATGAGCAGAAAACTCCTGCTAACTAATGAGGGCTGACACTGATGTGCATAATATTGTTGAGAAGATCGGACAAGAAGCAGCAATACAAGGCTTGCCATGTTGAAATTGTGTTGGTGTGTGCAAATTTGCATATAATGTCTTAAAATTTCCACAAAATGTTTTTTTGAAATACATTATTTTACTAGGCAAGTCAAATTTTTCCTTTGGATTTAATAAGGTCTTAGGTGGCCAGTAATTTAAGATAAGATAAGATACACCTTTATTTATCCTACAGTAGGGAAATTCACAGCATTACTAGCAGCAATACACATATATAAATAATATGTATCACAAAAAATACTTATGTAGCCTATAGTTAAATAAAAACAGAAACACAGTAGTGCAAATAGATGGCATCATCATCATTGATTCCTGTGATTGAAACTGTTTTCCAGCTGTCAGAGCATGTTCTCGGGCGAATGAGGGATGCTCAGGGGTCTTGCAGCTCCAAGAGACCGCCAACTAAGCAAGACAACCACAAAACATCAAGTACGTTGTTGTCAGTGATACTGTATTATCTATGTTTCCTCAGTTTGTTTTAGTAGTTGTTTCTTCTTGTAAGTTTGTTTTAAAAGAAGGAAGTGACATTGTATTTTTCCTTTTTGGTTTCCAGGTTTAAAATCACCAGGGTCCTCCACCACAGAACTACAGGAAGAAATTCGTAGAAAGTAAGTGTTATCCATCTATCGATTGATCCATCCACACTATCTAGCTGTAGATGATCTAATTATGAGTTATCTTTCTGAATTTAGCTTTGAGAATCAGCAGGCGCTGGTGCAGGAGCAGTTGGCCAGACTGGCTCAAAGGGATAGAGAGACTGCAGTGACGGTAGGGTTGGATGATCTGAGCCCTTCGCTCATCACTGAGAAAGGGAAAGCCCGGGAAGAGCAAGAGAAGGCCAATCTACTGGTGAGTCACACTGTCTACCTGTAACATAATTCAAAGTAGTTCTTGTGGTCACTATCCAATAAATATCACCAAAATATCAATAGTGTTAGCAAAAATCATTCTTTGAACCCTTAAAAATATATTTCTGCAGAACCTCGCCGATACAGTAAAAGATCTAGATCATCTAAATTTTTAATATGCTTTTTATTTATTTATTTATTTTTTACTTCTCTCCAGTCAAAACTGTTTACTGATCAACAGCCCCCTCTTCTATTTAGAATTAGAATCACATGTTATGGGAATCCTGAGCTTTAATTCAGTTGCAGATTTGCGTTGATGTCACACACAGACCATCGACAGCATTACGACCACTTGCGCAATATGCATCCAATGTTTTGCATTCAAAAAGCTAATGAAAAAATGCACGGCAGCCTGCTGACCTGCTGTGTATTTTTCTTTAGCAGACACACAAATAGTTTGATCTGATAGTCTGTGACAGTGGATGTCATATTGTTATATGGGTCATTGACAGAAAAGTTTGTCCTATGATGCCCATTTTCTGAATTATCATGTGGTGCGGCCAAAAATATTTTTTTTTTGGGGGATTTGTATTTTGAAATACATTTAAAGATAGGAGTTTGTATCATCCACAAGCCAGTCAATTAACCCATGAGAGCATCTATCAGGTTTGTACTGTCTCGCAACTATGTAAAAAAGTTACCCTTTTAGCAACTGGTATGTAGTGGCCGTATTTAGACGTCATGTTGTATTTCTTTGATATATGGTGATTTGATGGTGATAGAACGAATATACTGTACAGTACTGTAAGAAAGAGCCAGCACCCTGCATATATTGTAATGACAACAAATGCAGCCGCATTGCAGCAGCACATAATACACATGAGTCGCAAATGTAGATATGATACGGAGTACAAGCATGTAAAAACTAAATATTAAGCCAGTATGGAACATCCGGTCAACTTTTACCCGCTTGAATAACGACGGCATTCGTGAGGCATCGCCAACATTTACTTGCTTTGTCAATGACAGTGTGTGTTAGGTCAATGCAGTGAGGGTTTTCTGATTGTGTTAGGCTGCTTTACTTATCTTTTCTTGAGCGGTAGTCATACTTGTGGAGTCACAAAGTCACGTAATCCTCAATACGGTCCGTGGTGGAACAGAAGTGCTTTTTACAGCGAATGTTTTCCGGCACATGTTTCGATGTTATTTAGGTCTTGTCAACCCCAAATAATTTCCAGGCTAGGGACATCGACTTAAGTCTTGCTAAGTTTTAATTGAATTAGTCACTAAAACGAGACTTTGATTCCATGTTGTCACTTGTAAACACGTCCGTCCCGTCTTCCTCGTGGTTGGCGCCGCCAAATCACGTAACTGAATCCTGCCCACTGATTAGCAGAATGAAGACGTATGACATCCTCCTCTGCCCTCTATGCACGCTGATTTGCCAAATGATCATCACTTCCTCCTCCTTTGCAGCCAATCAATTGAGCCACCCAGAGATAGTATTAAAACTCAATAATGTAAAATTGGACATCGTGAAAGCCAAGTTGACGATAATATCGATGACGATGATTATCGCCCACCCCTAGGTGCAACCAACCAACATCTGGTGTGACATTGTAGAAAGCTTTCCATGACAGATGTATGTCTAAAGTTCTAGTAATAAATAAGAATAAATCATATATATTTTATGCCTTTTTGTAATAAATTAAAATACATACATTTATTTATAAATGCGTGCTGGGTCTGGTAAAATCTTTATCCCCCACTGATAAAGAGTTTTGATGTCTGTTTTAAAAAAGAAAAGAAAAAAAAGTTACCAAATGTCTTAACTGCGTTCATCGTTATTCTACAGTTGTGTCATCGTTAGTTCAATTTTTATTTCTTGGTCACCAGCATCACACTTCCTCTTTACCATCCCTCGTACCCTTGGGTTTTGGTAGCATTACACTGTAAAAAAAAACAAACAAACATTGTGGAGTCTAATTCAGCATTTAAAATGCTGACTGAGCTGATGTTTAATATGGACGTCTCATATGATGCAGGGCGGTGTACCATCTGGATTTTTGTATGACTTTAGAAGCCTATATTTCCCCAACATTAACATCTAATTGCAAACTGTATATAATTCAAGGTTGATGCCCAACTGTTCAATTCAGAGCAGCTGTACAAATACAATTGAACAATGTGGGTGCACCTTCATAATAATACTGTAACACACAACAAGAGAAGTATCAGCACCCATTTTGTTGGCTCCCTTTTTATCAATTTACATTCATGAACAACAAATACAGTGTTATTGCCCTTTCTGTTTTATTGCAGCAGTTTAAATCCATTTTCAGTGTTCCCTCAGCGAGGTTCAGCATGGACACGAACTGCTGCTCAACTTATGTTTGTAAATAATTTTATTGCCAAGTACACTGGTCAACTATTGTTTTTAAATGTGCTCTGTGAATACATTTGAGTCCAATTGAAAGGGGAGGCAGTTCTCAAGTTATCAATGGCAAAGATTCATCTCTTCTATTTTAATTAAACAAGCAGAACAGACATTAACAACCCCATAAAAGTGTAAACTGTGCTTTTTTGCATTTCTCAGCATTCTAACCCTTGTCACACAATTTAAAATGATGCTAGAAATAAAAATAATTTCCATTTATTGTTGACAGAGTGTACGCACTGTAGCTCTTATTAGTTGGACCACGAGTGAGTGACATAGGTGACACATTGCAACAACACCTCATTCTTCACTTCCATTAACACTTGCTTTTGTGGTACTATTCTTTCCATCTCAGAGGTGTCATTCCTGCTACAAATAAAATGTCATTATCATGCACCGCACTAACAGCTCTCACAAGTATTCAGACAAACCCAACAAGCATCTTTTTTTAGGTTACTCACATTCAAGTTTCCTTGTAGGGTGACAACAATGGAATGCAACAGTTTTCCATGCGTTATATACTTGCAATCATTACATGTTTGCTGGATGCAAAATTCATTTCAGTCAGAGGATAATTTATTCTTTGCAGGGTTTATTTATTTATTTAAATCTAATTGATTTGTTTTTTAACCGGTGCAAAAGTGAATGTGTAATTTCTACTCTCTTTAAAAGCTCTGCTTGGACAGCTGCATACAAATGTAAGAGAACAATTTATATTTGTTTATTAGATCTACGAAATAAATCACAAGATTTCCGGCTTGGGGTTGCTTCTTATCTAACCCTTGTATTTGAGTACAATTGATTACAGACAAAGAAGTCCAAGATTCTTCTTCAAAGTTTTGCGGTGAAAGGCAACTAAGCCCCCCAAATTTTACCTGTGCCAGCACTAGTCAAACAACGGGATTCTGATTAATATTGTGTTTGTGGAACAAAAATTTAACAGATTAATTATTTAACATAAGGGTGGCGCAGTGTGAAGCAATGGCGCCGTTTTGTTGTAATGGTGAGTTCCAGTTTATTGGGCTCATTGTTTTATTCATTGTATCACTCATGGCTCTAAGGCCTTTGGAAAATAGTTATCTTGGTTTACGTAGCCACTGTCATTTGTAATGGGTTAATGGAGGCGTAACCCCCCCCCCCCCCCCCGCGCCCACACACACACACACAAAAATAAATGTAAATAAAATGAGAGAAAAACATCTACCTCTTGGAATTATCATTATTATTATTATTATTATTTAAAAAATGTCACATTACAAAAACTGGAACGTAAGAAAAACTGAGATATTTGGATTCTACTGTATATCGTAAATTGCCCTAGAAAATGTTGTTGGCAACTTTGTTTATGCATTTTTATTCCCCTGATGTGGACCAGTGTAATGATTCGATCATTTTAAACATAATGTTTAAGCTGACATGTGAGAACAGCATTGAAATATTAATGAAATGTTGCATAATGCAAACAAGGCAAAACACTCCAAAAAACTGATTTGCAATTGCAGCTTGTCTCAGAAGTTAAGGAAAAAAAGAAGAATTCAGTCCATTAGAGATGAAGTGTGTGATGAGAGGTGACATGCCCATTTGGTCATGCTGATGTCCCTTCTCTCTCTCTCACACATCCTCTTTCCTTTTAACACTTCAGCCAGACTGTTGTGTGGGCAGTTGACAGGAAATTGGGTACTTCTGTCACACCGTGGCAACTTGTTAAATGTCAGTGTCGGCCATTGCTCTCGTTATTTCCAGTCGATTGGAACAGCTTTGTATGATGTAGGATGCAAATGAATTGGCTCTGCAGTCAGACACATCTTATAATGTTTTTACCTCAACGTTTTGCTTGAAATTAGGGAGGTCTGTTAGAGGGAAGTTGTCAGGCAACAAATGTGGCACCTTAAGTGACCACTAGATGGCATTATTGAAGCATGTAAATAGTGCTCATGAAGGGGCTGATTTTTTTTTCTCTGCACAGCAACATGTGCTGTTTGGCAATGTTTCTCTCGCATATTTTTATGTGTCCCTTTCCAACCGTCCTTGTGCCCTTCAAGCTATACCTGAGATCAAAACGTTTGACACTGTCCACTATAAAGTTGCTAAAAAAAAAAGACACTCTTTGAGAGTATACAGATGATGCTACATATTTGAAAAAGTAGTGGCTGGTCGCTCTGGGCACAAGATAACAAGACTTGGTGGAGCTGGTGTGTTTTACAAAGAAAATTGCCGTTTTCCAGCATTCTCAAATATATTCTGCACAGTCTGTGGATGAATATGGTGACATACTAAACAAGAGTATACACATTAGAGAGCAAATACTACAGAAAGCAGTAGAATTAGGTTCAGTAATTTTTAATTTTTTTTGCATTTTAATCATCAACATTTTGGGGACTAAAATGGCATGTTGATTGATTGGTCATTTGTGTGACAGTACAGTGGTTTTCGGCAGGGAAAGCCATTTGTAGTTCTTGTTTACAGATAATAGTTGGCATACATTAGTATTCTGGGTCAGGTTCCTCTTTGTTGAATTCACTAGTGAGTTATACACTCTGTTGTGTTGGTATGAAGTCACTCTATTTACATAGCTGTCACAGCTATCGCCATCTGGCTCACACACCCCACGGTGGAAAAGAGCCAGTTGAAATTAGGGATGGGCATTTGACTAAGTCCACGTTTACATGAGAATGATCTAGTTCAAGCTTTTGTTTGTTTGCATTTTAGAAAGATTCCACCAACAGAATTAAAAAAAATATATATATCTTTGTTCACGTAGAGCTACAAAAAAATGCCAGAAGACATTTGAATTTGCACATGTGCCTCTACCACAGTCACACATAATTAGGTGATTGTCCTCCCTTTCTTACCAAATAGGGATGGGTACCTTTCACATTTGAACCGGTACTGTTCCAATACTCGGTACCTGGGAATCGATACCGGTACTCAACGGTACCAATTTTTGGTACTTTGTATTCTCGCTCTCTTTTATTTATTTATTTATTTTTTATATTTGTTAAATTTTATTTATTAACTTTTGTTTGTAAATGTTCGTTATTGTTTAATAGTAAAATCTTAAACAAATAAATAATTAACAATTACCTTTCAATATATAAACTTGACAAATAAAATCATTCAATCATTCAAATGAGCCAGATAGGAATAGTAAAAATAAACACAACTTTGAAAGACGTGTTTCAGAACCAAAACATGGCACCGTTTGATTTTACGTGAATCGGTGCTCGGAAATACCGACCCAAATAGGTCCATACCACAAAAAGTACCGTTTTTAGTACCCATCCCTACTTACCAAAGGCATATTTTTAGTTCACGGTCCACCGTATGTTCAGGGTGAGAATTTGAGTTATGCGAGTATGACTCCCCACTCTCAAGGTACGTCATTCATCTTGATAAGATCCTAAGATTTACGATAATGTGAGTGTTTTCAAAAACCTCAGCCCTATTTTAAAGGGGAAGTGGACCGAGTGTTTAAATTCTTTTTTTTTTTAAACAATAATATGTTGTATGCGTCCCCACTGAGCATTTTGGTTAATATTGGGCTTGTGGAATATGAATTAAGCAGCAAAATCCACCCTTTTTTGTCTATTTTACGGTGCAGCCATTTTGCCACTTGCTGCCGACTGAAAATGATATCACAGTTGCTCACGGCTCAGGTAACGGCCAATCACGGCTCAGCTGCTTCCCATATGGCCAAATAGGTCGTTTTAAAAAGGTGCCAAATTATGACCAAGTGTTACGTATTTTAGTTTAACAACCTCTATTGGCCATGTTAAATAGCGCAAAAATACAAAAGTGAGACTTGAACCCGGTCCGTCTGTTTATCAGACTGAGCTATTTGTCCAATTCATTGCATCGTTTTAGTTGTTGACTACATGTTTCCTAGCGGTCTACAACCTCAATGTGCCTTTTCCTAATCTCAACCATTAGTGTTCCATGTAAAGACGTAACGTGTACTGTACAACCTCACTGAATGCCTAATGCTAACCCCAATTTGTAGTCCGTGACGGCGAATTGACATACATGTCAACACTAAAAAAACAAACACTGAGATTATTACCGGCCTGTTAGCTCAGACAGATAAATGTTCGTCCTCCGACCAGACAACCTGGGTTTGAGTCTCATTACTATTTTTTCGCTATTTAACATGGCTGATACAACATGGCCTATTGAATTCGCTAACCTACAATACATAAAAATTGGTCGTATTTAGGTGCATGGTAAAACAACCAATATGGTCGTTATTGTTGGAGAACTTGTGACGTTCACTCAACTTCACAGGCTGAGGCTGTGATTGGTCTTTACCTGAGCAACTGTAATGCCATTTTCAGGCGAAAGCAAGTGGCAAAATGGATAAAAGCGTGTATTTCACTGCTTAATTCATATTCATATTCCACAAATACAACATAAACCATAATATCGTGTTTAGACTAGTGAGGGTGCTTACAATATTGTAAAGAAAATTAGTGGGTTATCTTCCCTTTCAATGTTTTTTTTCTCTCCAAATTCTGTTGGAAACGATACAGTTTTCAACAGCCCCTAAATTTTCTTAATTGAGTATCACTAAAATATTGTACGGTTATCATGTCATCATATACTGGAATGTCATTTCGATTTTACCTAAAACCAAATGAACTGTACTGCTTGGTGGCAATGTGGTTCTGCATTGGTCACACACACCATCAGACCAGGCTTGCTACATTCCCACATGTAGGATCATAAATAAATACATTTATCCCCCTATAGAGAGAATATTGGAGCATTATAGTAAGCACTGTAAGGTAGCAGCAGTGTCTGGTACAGCAATCACTTGGAAGCATCTGGCAAGAGGGCTCAAATAGAGGCTCCATCAGGGATGGGCTATCTCGCACACTATATAATACATTCAGATGTCTGAATCTGACAGGCATTCAGCTAGATAGCCTGCATTGCTGGTTAGCAAAGAAGAGCAAGGGTGAATGTGAGGAGGAGTGTGCATAGAGGGGCAAGATGAATGCATGTGGAGGGGAAAGGATATTACAGATTCAAGTGCACATGTGTAACATTACTGTTCGTTGACATGCTTCTGTTTAAATCTGTAAGTCACGCACGCACAAAATTTAACAGTAATCCGGACATATTCCCACGTGGTTAAACCGGTTGTTATCAGCTCCTCTAATCACCAGTGTGACATTTTTTCATCATGTTAATGCCGCTAAACCCTTTGTACACGCACGCACTCTATCACACGTGATTTGCTGACGAGGAGAGTCCTCACCGGCTGACGAGATTTCGATCGGTGCGGCGTTGTGACGGAGGAGGGAGCGCCCTGGCACAAATCTTGCCGGCTCAAAGGACAAACGCGTAGGAGTGGAATACAGCTCCCATCACTGAGCTGTGGTGATGTAATAAGACAGCAGGGCAAGACCTGTTGTTTGCATGAGGAATGTTTCCTCAAGCTTACGCACAAATTAACATGCAATATTGATTGAACTGGAACAATAAAAGTGCCGGATGGTCATAGTCTAGAATCAAAAGGACACATTCCCATTAAGACCACTGTCAAATATTTTGCCTTTCCATCATCTTACTAAAAGCGAAAGCTCTGTCTCCTGGTGACAAGTCGGGCCCCAGGAAGTGTTTGTAGAAAGCATCAGCAACAGTCAAGTGATCTGGAATGGGAGTATAGTACCGTAGTCAATTGTACACTGTAAAAAAAAAAATTAACCTTTTTTTTTTTCTACGGGGGAAAAAAAACTGGCAGCTGCGGTTGCCACAGAAATTCTGTAAAAAATACAGTACAAATGTAAACAACTTAACAGTACGTGTACATTTTACTGGTATTTAATGTACAATAAACAGTAACTGTTTCTAAATTTTACAGAACAAAATAGTATAAAAGCAGCATGTTCTTGGTAAATGGTCCTTCATTTGTATAGCACCATACCAGGGTTGGCCAAGTTCGGTCCTCGAGAGCCACTATCCAGCCTGTTTTCCATGTCTCCCTCCTTTGGTGCAGCTGAATCTAATGATCAGCTCATCAGCAAGCTTTGCAGAAGCCTGATAACGATCCTGACCATGAATCAGGTGTGTTAGTGAAGAGAAACATGGAAAACAGGCTGGATAGGGGCTCTCAAGGACAGAACTTTACCACCCCTGCACTATACACTGCGCTGGGATCGAATCAACAACCTCAGGGTTGCAAGATGACCATTTTACCACTGTGCAACGCCACCCTGTTGTTGTTAAGTTATCAGTAAAGAACTGTTGAATCTACAAGTTTAAAAAGCTTAGTTTTAGTATATATAATATACAAGTTGTTCTGTAAACATGTTTATATTTGGACAGTATTTCTTATTACTGAATTATAAACACAGCTGCCAGTATTAACCATTTGCACCGACGTTGCGTGATCACGTGACTGCTCTATGATGGACGGCGGAAGGAAATGATTGTTGAATGGAAGTGGACATGGCCCGGAGTGACTTAGTGACTTAGCGACTGTTATTTTACAAATTAAAAGTTATTATTGCCCATAGAGCCATGAAATCTACTAATTCAACCGAAATCCGCCCGTCAGTCGAAGTTGCACATTTAGTCGGGACTCATAGAGCGCCATATTTACTTAAGTTGGAGATCGCTAATTTGAAAACAGCCCCTTACCTTCTGTTGCCTGCTGTTTTGACCAAGTTAATCAAATCGCCGACTTTGCCGGAATTCACAGCGCACGACCTATATCATTATGTAGTCAATGCCGTCTGTTCTCCTTACACCGGGGCTGATTCAAAAGCTTGTCGCTGGCTGAGTCTCTGGGACAAGATGCTACGCTCACACCGGATGACAATATACCTCGTAATGCAAAGGTAAAACTTGTTTTTCATGCTAACTGACTAATTTTTAAATAGTCTGTTCTATATTGAAACGCTGTGATGATGTTATGTTACTATGTTTGCTAGCATGGAACATATGACTATCGTAGTGGCAAGCTATGCAGTCATTTCATGACTATGACTCCGGCTCCAGAGTGAAAAACTCTAAGCACAAAGACGAAATCCCACATTATTAAACAGTTAAATGCACTTAATAGTTTTGAAGAAGGTGCATTTTAAAACTGTGTGTTTGTGCAGTTGGAGTGGACGCTAACTATCTGGCTTGTTTATGTGATTTGAAACACGCACTAGTAACACTAGTAAAATGTATAAACATTTATTTATCTACTAATTACAATATTTATCTACCAACCTCGCAAAAAATGATCGCTGCAAATCTGTGAATACTTTTTGGGCTGCCAGTCCTTTCTGTTGATTGCTGCTATCAATCGACGTCTTTTGTCTTCATTAGTAGGTATGTGATAAAAAGCAACATTTGGTTTACTCCTTTGTCTGTCTGTACAACCGACCGCACAGCAAGATATGACCATTTTATAAAATAATTGATTAGATAAAGGACTTTACGCTGTACGAGATTCAATGGTTACAATGCAGGCAAGTGGCTCTTTTGCCATCCAGTGTCCCGGAGGGGGCGTTCCCATGAGGGCTGTGACGTCACGTGCAAAAGTCAATAAACAGTATATAAATTTTAAATAAACATAATACATTTAGTTTAACCTTCGTATTCATATAGTTTTACTGTATATCTAAATATTCGTATCTCTAATATGAATTTGTAAAATGCATGTTTGATGTACCAAATAACCTACTGACAAAAAGTATTATTCTAACACCGCCATGATGTAATTTTAACTGTATCCCAATGTTTTACAGTTTGTCTGTGTTAAAATTACAGTAATTTGTGAATTTGTGAAAAAGTGATCTACTAAACATTTTCTTACTGTCAAATCAAAAGTTGTTTGTTTCAGAGTTTTAAACCATATTAATGTAAATTACACAATGCTTCATTGTTTTATTTTTTTATGTCATGATTTTACAGAAATTCACAATTCTACAGATATTTTTGACTATTAGCATTTACAGTCACACATGTTGAATATCATTATTATTTACATTCTTATTGTGAATTAAGGGTGTGAATTGCCTAGTATCTGGCGATTCGTATCACGATTCATAGGTCACGATTCGATTCGATACCGATTAATCCCGATACGAATCTATAAGTTGATTATTGCAAAAACAATTTTTACTCAAATTTAGAAAATACTAATCAGTAAACTTATACATACATGTGCACTGTAAGATTTGTCTAAAAAATCGTTTCTTTATCTGAAACTTAAGGCTTATAAACAATCTGATGCAATCAGTTTCATGTTTGAACAGTATTGAAATGAAATATTAACATGTGAACCCTAACCCTAAGCAAGACGTTTTGTTGAATATTCCCATAAAAAAAATGTATCTTTAAAAA
The DNA here is from genome assembly GCF_051991255.1 of Vanacampus margaritifer. Classification (NCBI taxonomy): domain Eukaryota; kingdom Metazoa; phylum Chordata; class Actinopteri; order Syngnathiformes; family Syngnathidae; genus Vanacampus; species Vanacampus margaritifer. Next base: position 23,079,373 of record NC_135439.1, on the reverse strand, counting down.
TCGATTCGGCCGCAAATCGAATCGATTCGAGAATTGCGCACTGTAATATTGTGATAAATTGCCAAATCGTTTTTTGAACACCCCTATTGTGAATACTTCCATATTATAAGACATCATGCATTGCATTCTCACATTCCACGTTTCCGCCTCAATTAAAAAGCCAAAGCAGAAGTTTTACATCATAAACTGCATCTGCCAGTGACATTCTATTTGCTAATCATTATTCTGACCGTCCACCGTTCAGCTCTCCTCCACTGACTCCCAAGTAGAAATGCACACCAAAACGCTCCCTTCTCAAACATAAAAAACACTTATCCAAATGTAACATTTGCATGATTTCCTATTTAGGTAATAGATTTGTCACGATGTTAGGGAACGTGAAACCAAATGTCCAGCCATTAACATGACCTCAATATTTGATTTTACTTTCAATGTGAACTTACAGTATTTGCTTTTTTCCTCATTTTCTATCTCATGTAACTTAAATTTGACATCACCAAAACATAAACATGATCATAATAACTCATTACTACTACTACATATTTACAAATTATTATATAACTAATTCAACGTGCAACATATCTTCACAGTAATCAGTACTCTACAGAAATGCCATCATTTTGTAGTAAGAAATATATCTATTTTGTAAAAAATATTTTCTTGCCTCTTCAGGTGTCTGTCTGAGTACACAAATGCATACGGATGTATAAACACAGTCATTTAAAAAAACTGCTTAAGTGCTAAAATGGACAATAAGTGATTTTATAGTGTGTTATACAAATGGGCTTTATAATTATTTCTAAATGAATAACTATATGGTTGTTACATCTCAAAACAATTGGTGTGCCATTTTAATGTTATGACATCAACATTAACAGATATACTGCTAAACAGTGCTTGGAAAAACATTTTCAGGCCTGTGCCAACTGCCTTTTTGCTTGCACAAAATAAAGGGTGTGCACTAGCACACATGCACAGTTCTGTACAATAAAGTCAATACAAAATGTGGGGTTGAACTGTCTTGGGGCTTATTAGCTGTGTATGCACATAGCAGGTAATAGCTCAGCATTTCTTTTTATTGTTAGCCGTATGGCCTTTTAGTTATATGGTTGAGCCATAAAAGAATTCAATAGCCAACATTGACTTTATTTGCCCCCATTTAAAGGTAGTGTGAGTATCACAAGTATTTGCCTGCATCTTGTTGACTTTATATTACCCCATGTGTTAATCTCCTTGGAGTTTGAGGTGCTGGGTTTTGTTCAAAGCAGATTAGTGAAGACAGAAGGCTCAACATAGTGGGGGTGTAGGTGGACCCTCATGGATGGACGCACTAGTGATTAAATCAGACAGATTATTCTGTTCATTTATTAACATGGTATCATATGGATGGTTGGGTGTGATGTATTCATGTTTGAGGTTGGTCTTATACAAAATCAGCCAGACAAATGAATAGGGAGTCAATGAACGTCAGTTTTCTTTTTCTTAGCCATTACAAACAACTTCCTGCAACTTAAATCCATCCATACCTTTCCCACTGTTTGTCCTGCTTTTGGAATATGGGAGAAAATTGGAGTAATTGGGGAAACTAAAGAACATTCAAACTCTTCACAGAAGGGTACAAGCCAAGATTTGAACTCAGCACCAATGACTGTGGTGCAGATGTGAAAAGCACATGCCTTTCTCTGCTGCAACCTCCCTGATTTAAATAAATTCAGGTATTTCAGTACAGTAAAACCTCTGAAGTCAAAACATTCTGTTCCAGGGCACAGGTCAACCTTTGATTGCTTGGATTTAAAAAAATAAAATAAATCTTCTCCATAGAAATAACGGAACGTGTCCAGGGTTACATTGCGTCATAATCATAAAACATTTATTTTCTTAAAAAACACAAAAACGTTTTCAAGTATTATTTTAACATTCTTAAGTGTCAAGTTAACATCTGGTAATATTAATCAATTCAAAATGAATGTCATTAGATGTCCAGACTGTTCTGTTGATTATTTGTACTAGATTATATGACTAGTTGTACTAACCTACTCCAGTTGTACTAGTGACTTCAGTTTAGCTTATCCTTTTCTATTTTAATTTTTTTTAATGATACCTCTCTTTCGTGCTCTTCCTATCCGTCATTTTCCTACCCTTACCTTTTCTCTCATCCCAGTGACTTTCTTCTGCTTTTACCTTTTACTCTAGCCTGCCGATTTAGATGCTTGGGTAAGCAACAATGCTGGTGTCTTTCACCTTTTCTTGTTCTCTCTCTCTCTCTCTCTCTCTCTCTCTCTCTCTCTCAAACACACATACACATACACACATACACTCTCTCTCTCTCTATTCAAACGTCATGTTTTCATTGTGCATTAAAGCGAGGCTGTGAGTGTGTTTCCAGCGCCATTCCACACAACAACACTTTGGAAGGTATTCAGCCAGAAAATTACACATCATCTGTGCTGCTGGCGGAGGTGATTTTACACACATACACACACAGACGGCCCTTGAGCATCAGACAGCCGCTGCAGTAAGAAAAAAAAGTGCAGTGAGCAGCACAGTATGAGGATTTGCAGATGTGCTCTTTAGGGATGCAGATGCCTGTTAAATTGGGATAAAACTGGATTACAATAAGTGTAATGTCAATCTCTGTGTGAGCTTGTGTGCTATCAGCAAAGTGCACAGAAAACTGTACAAGCACTTGCTTTTTCTACATGTGGATCACAATCTGTATATTACCTGTTCATGTGCACACAGAACACTTCTGTTAATGTTCTGGCAAGACATTTCTTACAAACAGCTGTAGTTTAATTAGTTGATTTATATCCTTTTTTGCTGTATCCTATCCTGAATATGGTGTGCTTGTGTCTTATCTACAGTGAAACCTCCAAAGTCAAATACAGTCATTCTTGAAACCATGACTGGCCAACCTCTGATTGGTTAGGTCATCAAAATAAATTTTAGCATTGCTAGCATTGAATTTGGAATATATATATTTTTTGGTCTACATGGCTACTGGTAGTCATTTCCGATTGTCATGACATTGAAACACTTGATAATTCTGGACAAAGGTGCTTTGGAATCATTATAACTTGGGGTGGATTTTCTTCTCTTCTCCGGGTCCTCCTTTTCAAAAAGGCACACCGCACCATGTCAAAAGTTAGAGGAAAAAGTGAAACAAGTAGTGGTAACCACTTGATTCTGTCTGAAATCAAATATGTCAAATATTTTAACTAGGGGTGTCCGGCGATAAAAAAATTTAAATCCTAATTAATCACATTATTTCAATAGTTAACTCACGATTAATTGCAAATTTTATATCTCTTCTAAATGTACGATAGAATGTACAATAGAAAATATGTATTTTCTGAGTTTTCATACTCTTGTTAACATAAAAGTGGACCAAAATGTTAAATAAAAATATGGCTGTGTCTTTTAGTCATTAATACTGTAAGTTCATAATAATTCATAAAATTTTGTTAAAATTAAAAAGATGTACTGTACTGTAAAAAATGAATGTAATATTGATTCGTGTTCAGGTCATTTTTCTGCCACTAGATGGCATAATTGCATTTGTAAGACATTGGTGACAGCTCAGAGCATTTTTTTTTCATCTTCAGTCTCCACAAATATATGCATTCTTATTAAATTTATTGCTGCTAAATATTGATGTGGACGTGTCTGCTGCGTCGCGACTGGAATTCCCCCAGTACAGGCTTTCCAAGTAAGAAAATTGTGGCGTTAAAGGAACTTTTAATTAACTCAAAAATTAACAAACTAATTTTGACACCTCTATGTACAGTATATCCTTGGAGGCATCTTTCCCCCCAAAATTTGGTTGAATTCCAACTTGCTTAAGTGCTTATAGAGTTGAGGTTCCATCCACTGTAATGTTTATCCCAAATTTTCATCTTCACTTTATAGCTTGGTGTCCAAAGATATGCGCCCCCCCCCCTCCCCCCCCTTTTTTTCTCACACTGCATGTACAGGAGTTTCTTTAGTCAGGCTTCCGTCTTGTGTTACGCAGAGAACCTTATTGACATTTTCCTTCTATCTCGCTCTACTTGCATGCTGCCATGGCCCAAAACAACATCTCTTTCTTCAGCCATCTTGCCACCTGTAAAAAGCTGTGTTCAGTGGTCATGTTCATCTTAGCTCATCTTAAAGCTAACATCAGCCCTGCCAACATCAGCCCTGCCAACATCAGCCCTGCCAACTCTTGCTGCCACTGCTGCATGCACCGCAAGTCGTTTTGTAAGTTCTGTTGCAACCAGTATATGCACAGTTGCACACGTTCAGTAGCCTTTTATATTTTGAGGTTTTTTTACGGATCCGTCAAGCATTTTGTTATTATCATTGATTTCAGTACTCAATAAAAAAAAACACAATCATTCAGTTTGTTCTCATTACATCAGTCACTGTTGCAATATGAAATTATAGCTGATGTCCCTTAAATCATGGGCCATATACGGATACTATAGAATTAAAGTCTTAAGTGTTATTGCACATTATACAATGGCATTGGGAGAAAGTATTGCATTGGAGTCTAAAGACATGTGTATTGAGACACTTAAGGGCTGCAAGATTCTGGCCAAAGTGATAATCACAATTATCTTTGATCAATACTTTCATGATTATAAATCATGCTTGGGAAAACATCAGGATTTTTACTGCACTGCTTTTAAACAAACAATATGTTAATAATTTTCAGGGAAAAATGATTGGATTATCATTTTAGAATAAACTATTTAAAATATACCCAAGAATAACATTTTCCAAGGGCTAACTGCTAGTATCTCGCATGTTATTTAAGATAAGATAAGATACACCTTTATTTATCCCACAGTGGAGAAATTCACAGCGTTACCAGCAGCAATACACATCATCACACATCATATATAAATAATATGTATCACAAAAAATACTTATGTAGCCAATAGTTAAATAAAAACAGAGAACACAGTAGTTTAATTTAGGCAACCTAATGAAGCCTTTACCCCTTGGCAGATCTTTAGAAGAATTTGTGAGGTCACGAGTTGGACCACAGACTCACACTTTCTTATCTAGAACATCTCAAAGATGTTTGATGAGACTGAGGTCACAATTGTCTAATGTTCAACTCCAAACCCATCCAATCCTGCCTTTATGGACTTTGCGTGGGAAAAAGGGTTTTAATTGGACTGATTTATTCGTGAGTGAATAGAATGTTTGTCTTTTGCACAAAAACATTAAGAGTTGTATGCTCATTTTGGTGATAGTAATCATAAAGTATTTTTCAACATCAAATTAATTAAATATTGTTTGCCAAGTACACATTGTTTTTCAGATATTCACATTTCAAATAATGTCAAATATTTTGGGACACCCTATATTTTGGTATTTGTTTTAGCTTCAGTAGTATTTAGTGGTGGCATGGCTTTTGATGGAGTGCCTTATTTTCCTTCTCAAAATTCAAGTTCTCACCTTCTTCTTTTCCCTGCTTTTTCGCAGGCCAGACAGTTGGAGAGGAAGGAACAAGAGTTGGCCAGCATTTCCTGCTTCTACCAAGATCAACTTGAGATATTGGAGAAGAAAGTACGAAATACATTTCCCTATTCCAAATATTTCTTCAGTAATGGCCTCCATTTTTACATTACATGTTTCAATAAATCGATGGGTGCATGACAGCAATTTTCAGGCGATTACACCACAGTAACCTCCGTGCTCACTCCTTAGTGTTGGACATGAACATTTTAGGAAAAGATCTAATTACGATTTTTATTTAGGCAGAAATTACAATTTCAATTCAATTCACAATTTTCTTCAAATCAATCAATATTCACCATGTATGGTAACATTTGCAAACATGACAGAAAATTACATCATACCATCAAAAGCTATCCCTCCATAAAGCTATTACAGTAATTTCTGGACTATAAGCCGCTACTTGTTTCACTTGCATTCGACCCTGCGGCTAATACAAAGGTGCGGCTTATCCACCAGATCACAAGGGGGTGCACTATAAAGGAAGCGCAAGAGCGTCAGGCAGAGCAAAACAAACCAAGTGAGCCCAAATACAGTAGGATAGACAGAACAAGAGCGAGACAATTTGCACACTCATCATGGAAACGAAAGTAGCGGGAACACAGTGTGGTAACATTAAAACACCTGCGGCTTACAGTCGGGTGCGGATTATATGTGTAACAAACACGAGTATTTCCCAAATTTAGCTAGCGCAGCTTATAGTCAGGTGCGCCTTATAGTCCAGAAATTACTGTACTCTAACTTTCAAGGACACTAAAGGTTGCTGTGAGGGAGGCAGCCCTTTTGCAAGGTTTTTAAATTGGTTCTTGCTTTATGTAAAAATATATATTTTTTATCTTTCACTAATGTAGACATTCTTTGTATATACACATGTAAAATCTAAAGTTGAGAGGCCAAATACATTAGTGACAATTATTGAAACCGTAAAGCTCAGTGTCATATTTTTGTTTTTATGCGTCAGTGTTTGTATGAAAAAATTTTTTTTAATAATATATATATATATATATATATATATATATATATATATATATATATGTATATGTATATATATTTCTTATTTTTTACAAATGGTGTCCTCACTGATAAATGTCTTATTTGCAATAGACGACATGTTATGAAAACAACAAGACCTATTTGCAATACATTCAACTCAACTTTGCCCCGTTTATGTAGAACGACCGCTGCTCTCTGAAATGTTGACGAGACAACATTTGTCTCGTTAACAAAATTTTAACGAAACAAAAATACTGCATGCATTCACAGAGATGTCGTTATATCTTGAGAGTATCAACAATTCTCACTCCCTGCAGAGTGAAATCTTACCCAGACACAAGACACTCTTCCCTCTCTCAGAAATGTCAAGCCTACATAGCAATGTCAAAATGTAAATGAGCTAAAAGTTTCAGCAGGCAGATGAGGTGTCAGAGAGAGTCACAACTCAGTGCTGATAGACCAGCACACAAGAGACATTTCACTGGGAGAGCCTCGGTTGCCTAATCAAATGTACTCTTTTGCTATGTCTCTTTGCTGGCGACCCTGAAATCTTTTTTAAACCATGGGGGGGGGGGGGGGGGATGAGACATTTTATTGGATGCTTTTAAATAATTATGACATGTTTCTTTTCTACTTGAACACTAATGCAGTCATACAGCCTTTTACACCCTGTAAAAGCCGTTTTACTGGCTACATTTATTAAATGGCTCTGAGGTGCAGGGTTGAGACTGGCATATGAGTTCATGCTCTTATTGACGGATGGAAACCAAAGTAAAGGAAAAGATACAAGAGGCTGAAATCAGCGCAAAAGAAAGAAAAAAATAAGACCACCGAAAAAGCACTCTGAAAATGGTGGGTGGACTTAAGAAGATAAAAAGGCGAAATGCAATGTTTGTTTATTTATTATAAAACACTCGAAAAGTCAATGCAGTATAGTTTTTTGCTAATGTTAAGTTAAACCTAAAGCCTGGTTCACACGGCAAGATTTTCAAATTTTTGGCTGATTTCCAAACTGTGAGAGACGCCACGCGTGAAGAGAAAAAATCACGGTAGTAAATGTTTTGAACGTACCGTGTACAGCCACGCTACAGAATCAACACACCACACACGAGCAGAGTTCATTCATGAATGTGACGGGAAGTCTCGCAAAACCTCTCAAGGTTAAACGTTACTTCAGTCAACAAACATGCAGGACCAGTCGCGATACCTCCTGGTTTGTTTTCAGCCGAAAAAGCGGCATTAAAAGTAAAGGCGTTGTTAAATGGGCTCTGGGGGTGATCGAGGCATCGCTTGCCCTTGGTGTAGTATGTGTGTGACGTGTGTATGGATAAAAAATAAAATTATGTTTTAAAAAAAAAAAGGAGTATAATAGCGCAAGCACGGACTTTCTGCTGCGTCATGACTGTTTTGATTTTGGATTCCCCACCGGCTTCCTCGCCGGCTCGCTTTCTGATTGGCTGTACGTCACCGTCAACCGGCTGCGCGGTGATTTTTCCTCGGGGCACACCACACACAGAGCGAAGTCGGGCCAAAACAATCAAACATGTTGAATTTCCCAGATTTCAAGTCAGAGGTCCTCTGAGGGCCAATATCGGGATGAGCCGTGTGTGGTGTCAACACAGGATTATCTGTTAAGATTAGCGTTTGCGTGTCATCGCGTCCTTACGATTGTCGGGAGGGGAAATTCGGGGCTAAAAACGGGCCAATTATCCTGCCGTGTGAACCAGGCTTGAGTTGACTGTTGTACTGCATTTTGCAGCCATAATGCGTATGCTTAGATACGTTTCTTGGGAGTCCCAAGATGGCGGCCTCGCGGCTTCAAAAGTCTCGGTCTATGGCCTTTCCAGCGGGCGGCCGTGGATGGCGGGGCTCGCGGGAGCTCCGCGCCCTGCCGCGGACCGGACCGGTTGGTTAGGTGGCTGGCGGTCGGTCGGTGGCAGCAGAGCGGTGGCACGGTGAGCGATGTGCTGTTGGTTCCTGGTGGCGGTGATGGCTGAGAGGCCCGTTGCGCCCCGCGGAGCGTCGGCCTCCCCTTTCCCCACGTCCATATAACCTGGTACAGGCCGGATTATCGTTTGCGTGTTGCCGCGTCCTTACGATTGTCGGGAGGGGAAATTCAGGGCTAAAAACGGGCCAATTCTCCTACCGTGTGAACCAGGCTTGAGAGTTGACTGTTGACTATGGGCGAGATATGAGGTTCACACTTGACTTGTTGCTATTCAGTTGCAAGGCAACATAAACATTTATTCACTCTCACAGTCAAACCTACAGACAGTTTAATTCATTTGCTCCCAAAAACGTATACAAATGTTCTATTTTTAACTCTTTGACTGCCAGACGTTTTCAGAAAAGGGATGCCGTGGGTGCCAGCCGATTTAAGCATTTTGACTGATCTTTCAAGGTCCACAGAAAAGTTTGTGTTTGGACTATGGAAACACACATACTACCAAATGAAAGATTGGACTCTCATCTTTCATCAGAAAAAAAAGTTTGTTTCTACCTTATTCCGTTTTTCAGTAATCAACAATAGAAAATGGTTAGTTTCACCCAAATGCTCTGTTTTGAAACAAAATACGGAGAAATCAAGCTTTTTGTGAAACGATATTATTTCATGCACTCTAGTGAATTTGACACCTTTTTTTTTTTTCCATGAATGATGCCACAAACACCTAAACAGTGCTTTACTTCTGTAAAACACTACCACCAACAATGAAAAAGTGTTTTTTGATAGCAAAATACGTTTATTTACATTCAACAGTGTAACAATTTGACAAAGCAATTTGGCAAACTATTTACAAATGTGTGCAACCGTGGTACTATTTACAATTGTGTGGATGTTTCAAATACAGTTTTTCTTTTTGCAACACTCCCCTGCGTGCAAGGTGACGCAGCAGGATTTGCACAACAGATTAGTTTCACTGCGATTGCAGACGCTACACTTTTTTGCTGGCTTTTTTTTCCGGGGAATAGCAAGTATATACTGCACTGTGTGTTTGGCCAAGTTGCCATCAAGTCTAGTCTCAGGATCATGATACGGTGACGTTACGGTGGTGTTACGTCTGGCTTCCTCATGTCCTTCAGTTCCTATACCGGGTGGTAGATGTTCTGATCCATCTTATCCGCTCCATTCATGGTGGCATCGTAGTCCATAACCAGTGTCTTCTCCGTGATCAGACTGTACCCACTCCTCCGATGAATATGCATTGGACTCGGGGCACTCTTCGTTGTCCGATTGAACGTCCGCCTGTGCAGAAGTGCTCGGTTGTGCTCTGCATTTTTCGGCGTTAGCATCGCTAGCCGGTGAGGCTTTATGACGTGATCATAGCCGCCGCGTCAACGCTTCCAACTTCGGCGTCAACCTCGGAGTCACGACCATCATCATCATCGTCGTCATCAATGTGCTCTTTAGCACTGGTTGATGCTTCTCTTCTTTGAAAAAAACGATCAAGCGTGAGCTGCTCTCCACCGGTCGCCATTTTCGCTTTCTCAGCCATTCTTCCCTCAACACTCTAGCTCCGCCTCACGTCTTCTTCTACTGACACCTACCCGATCTTGTCCAAAGAGAGTCATCGCTGCCGTCTAGGGCCCAAAAATAGTCATTATACTAACTAGATCTGCTTGATACTTTCAGCACAGCTGGCCAAGGCTTTCCTCCACCCCAAAAAAAACAACTTGGTTAACGTCTTTTAATGTCTTTGGCGCTCCTCCGTAGGATTTTACTAAACGTTATTTAACGTTTTTGGCAGTCAAAGAGTTAATATTGCCATGGCCCCAAAAACTTATTTATACTTTTTTTTATTTTTTATGCTAGAGCATACAGAAGGGTTTGATGCAGCCTCTCACCTGGTCGCTTATAGCAATGGTAGTTATTACAAAAAATGGCCAGCAGGTGGCAGCAGAGTATAAGAGATCAACGAGGGCCATGTTGCAAAAAAGCTCTTTTTGCCAGTGTTTTCAACATATTTGTGAATCATGATGAAACTTAGCTATATTCTAATGATAAAAAAAGATACAAATATACTTTTTTTCCCCTGATGAAAGAAGAGAATCTAATCATTCTTTTGGTAGGTTCCATGTTTTTACAGCAATAGAACACAATATTCTTTGGGCCTTGCAAAATCAGTCAAAATCCAGTAAAAGTGGAAGGGGGTTGCTTCAGTGAAAATGGCTGGGAGTGAATGAGTTAAAGTATTTTATTAGCTTAACACGCATGTGTGGGACAAAACAGAAGTAACCAGAGAAAACCCATGCAAGCTGTTGTGACACTTTGAAAATATTACGAGCCCAATTCATCAGCATTAATTTTACTGTATCATAGAAGATGTTCGATATCAAACTTTATCCTTTGGTAATGTTTATTCTCACAACCCTTTATACAGACACACACTGTATGTATGGCTCATCCTACAGTACGTCATTGCTTCCAATCTCAATCTTTTTTTGCGTTTTTCACTTGAGACCATCTGTCGCACCCTCCAGCAGGGCCCCATCAGGACGAGTGGACCTTATCTGCTCCCTGCACTAGCTTCCTTTAACCCAGTGAGGAGTGAGCGTCTACATAGTTGAGTTAAATGGCATGGTCCCTGCATGCAAGCAGCACACCCAGCAATGCTTGATGGAGAATGATTGGCAGAAGAGTGGAGGAAGCTCTATCTTTCTGCATTTGCTGCCACAGTCCCCTTTCTTAGACATTTTCCACCCTTACTTGCTCGCAGCTGACCTGCATGTGGATGAGGGAGTGAGAAAGAGGGGGACTGAAAGCGAGAGATAAAGAAGCTATATGGACTATGAATTAAGCAGACAGTCTTCCTGAAGCAGGCATCTATCACCCTCCTCTTCCCTTCTCTTCCATTTCCAATCTAGCACTTAATTCATACAGGTCTCCTTTGCCCTCTCCACCTTTCTCCGCCTATCTTCACTCTTCCATACCTGTGGAAAATTCCTTTAAACTGAAATGAATGGCCTCTTATTAATTCAATTGTGATGTACTGTCTTGGGTCACACTCATGAATGCTGAAAAACAGCTAAACAGCAAGTTTTCTCTTGTCATAAACTAATATCCATGCAAATAGTATGCATTTTTCATTATACTTTGCAACTGTCCATCACCATCAGTATTTTGTCAGACACACCCGTCGCCATGGGCGGGCCATACGGGTCCGTGCCCGCCCACCAAGATGATTGTGTCCTCCCATTTGAGGCATGGATCTCTAAAAATAAACTTTTTTATTATTATTTTATTTTTCATAGTAGCTAATTTTGTGTTTTAAAATATTATAGTTGAGTTGTTTATCACTAAGACATTAAAAATATTGTAACGAACTACGTGTGTTGTGGGTTCCGGTGTTGCCCATTCTGTTTCTCACTCTTATGTCCAAGTGTTAGTAAACGCAACACAGGTCTCGCGGTGGCTGCCTGTGTTCATTGTTGTGACTGCTTGCCGCTCATGAATTGTTCTTGTTTTCGGCGTCGGCCGACAGTAGCTGTTTGTTCAAAACAAATAAAAAGGATGACATTCCCAACCAACATAAGAAGACCAGCGTATGGCAAGTGAGGAGGGACATACTACAAACTGTGTCGGCAAGTAAAGAGCCACTTGAAAAAAGAAATGACTGATTGCATGGAAGCCATATCATTTCGGCATCTAAAATGAGGTTGGATTTTGATTTCCTTTTTTCTTTTTAATTCTGCCGCAGATACTGTTCAGACAGGTGTCCCGTTCGAAGCGATATGTCATTGCATCCGCCATATTGGATGTGGCTAGGGGTGCAACGGTTTCAGATTTTAGTGTACGATTATTATCTGAGAAAAAAACGTGTTTTTACGTTTTGCACAGTTATTCTTAAAGAGAAAAAAAAATCACATCAGCATTCTTTGAAAATGTTTATTTTTAACAACAATAAATAACTATATATATATATATATATATATATATATATATATTAAAGTTGCTGCCTTTTAAAACAAATACAGCAGGTTAGACAGACTGGGCACTA